>NW_027660548.1:0-41030 GCF_963280865.1 Gymnoscopelus braueri | reverse complement strand
TCATATTTTATATTGACAAAGCACTGTGATAGTTCCTTTAAATGAAACAGAGTGAGACGAGACGACTCCGAGATGATAATGAGATGGAATGAGAATTCCTCTCAGTATGATAAGCAAGTGCTGATTCTGTAAGTGTAACTTCTAAACACATTGTTTTAAACATTCATTAGAGCATCCTTTGTGCTTGAGTAATGTGGTTATGCATTTTTTTGAGTATTCTCTACTTTACATTTGTTTCTCCACTACATTTCAAAGACAAATATTGCCATTTGGCTCCACTACATTTCTAGGAAGGGGAAAAGTACATAATGAATTAACCACTTGAGCCCTATTTCAAACATAGTGAAAATAGCACATCTAAGCGTGCAATGTGTCGCAATGTGACATGAACTTGTAGATCTGCTATTTGTTGAAAATGTTCGGAATTTCTGAAAAATGTCTATATTTCAATACTCTAATGCGTTGATATAAAAAAAACTAAATGTACTAGTAAATATTTTCAAAAGCTAGTAGTCAAGTACTTCAACGCAAGTACAAATGTGACTGAGCAACTGAGCAAAGTAATATTTGTATACTTTGACTCGTTCGACCACTGATCCTATCTGACCACAACATGCAACATGACATACTAAAGGCTTTTTCCGCTAAGCCCCAACAACAACAATGCTGGCCAAGGCCTGGTTCCTCATTCCACACTGTTTCGTATCGTATTGACAGATGGATTTTCAAAGGCTCACACAGAAAGTGAGGGCAGGATAAAGCTTATCTGCCCTAGTCCTCAGTAGCTTGTAAAACAACGCTGGAACAAGTGCAATCTCTGTGGTGATAGATTACAGCGCCTGGTGTTAGCTCAGCATTCACGCTAGCCAAGCAAGACAATGAGATTTCTGCTCAGGCGTATCATGGACGCCTCACATACAAAACATTCACCTTTTTAATCTACGTCACAAGGTGAGCATATTCTGACCTGTTAGGAAAAATGTATACTTGCCAGAGGTTATTTGAATTAACTAATACAAGAACAAAATGTGCACCTGGAGTCTGGACACAGCTGGCAGAGAACAATTTCTGTCAGAAATCTATGACTTACTTGGTCCCTCTTTTCATGCAGTTTCCAAGTTTAGATGGAGTATGCAGTTTTATTAAGTCGAGGTGGCGGCTGCGTGGGTCTGTGTGTTTTGGATGGGGGCTGTGTCAGCAGCAATTGAAAATATTTATAATAAATAAATAAATAATCTGCCAAATAGATAGGAATGAAATAGCAATGCCCCTTATACAGGTACTCATATAGAAACAGAGCCCACAGGTCGATGCTGTGTTGGCGGTGGAGCGCAAAAACTTCAAAGAGCTACTGTAAGCAAGTCAAGCCAAGTCGAGTCAATTTTATTTGTAGAGCATGTTTAAAAACAACCAACGTGGTGCGGGGGGGGGGGGGGGGGGGGGGGGAGTGTATCAACACTGTGGTCAAGCAGCACCAGGATGGCAACGTCACCTTTGTCTACAGTCAGAATAGGTCATTTGTGACCTTTAAGAGCTCAGACTCAGTGCTTTGTAGCGCTCTGAACCCAGAATGGAAAAGCTCGAGGGATACGTTATTGTCAATAATGTGTTGTATTGTATTGTATTGTATTGTAAGCACAAAGCAGCTGCAGCAGCACCACAGCAGAGCAGTAAAATAGCGGAGCAGCAAGATCTGCAGCCTTCACTGGTAACCATTCTGAAATTGGGATGGTTCAGTCAGTCAGTAAGAGACATTGACTATTCTAAGGCCCTCCATGTCTTGTTCATTCCCAGTGTACTATTTAATCCATAGGCTTACTAAAAGGTTAGCACCCAACTACATTCAATCATATTAAATATGTGCTATCGTTCCCAATTTGAATGCATAAATTGTCCATGGAAAATTCCCTCACACATGCCTGAATGAATGAATGCAATTCCTATAACCTTCCAATTACCGCACAAAAAAAACAACATCCAAATAATCTCATTAGTTCCGGTGTCTTAGGCTAACTGTTGGTGCAACATGTTTAGTGATGAACTCCAAATGTCAAAGCGCTGAACTCTCCTAATAGCAAAGTCATTTATGATGTCTTTAAAGTCCAGTTTGTGGGGAAGTGGACGCTTTATGGAGAGCATTGCCAACCCATTTAACCTCTCCTGGGACAGTGGGACATGGTAGAGTGCAAGTAGTTTTTATGAGCTTCAATTTACTGAAGGCTCCAGCCACAGCCACAGCCACTGGCAGAAACAGGAAAATGTGTCAAAGAATTGGTTTACTGTAATTGTAGGTATAAAAATGTAAATTAATTTAAGTTGATATTAGCCTTTAGGTTGAGATGGTTAAAAGCCCAATCTGGGATTGTTTTAAATTAGTGCTATATTCACATTATTCTTAAATATGTATGTATGTTTTCCATCTACAAATCTTCAATGTTTAGATGGAAATATGTTATTTGGAACTTTACCCCATCATAAATCAGAAATGTACAATAGTACTATTATCTATATTTAGTGATTATACAATGTATATTCATTAAAGATAATTCAATATTTTACTCACCACTTTCTGCCCCACAAATTATTGCTGCTGGTGGCCTTTGCAGGCATTTGAACATATCTATTGAATCAAATGATGCCGATGCTGTAAGCTCCCGGACCGCCTGTCTGTCTGCAATCAATACATGGATGAGTTTCTAAAATTAAACGAGGATAAGAAAGACATGTTAGTTGGTCCCAAAGCATAAAGGGATGAGCTCTTTAAAAGACTTGGCACCCTGACTCCCCACCATCAAACCAAAAGTAACACGCGTATTTTAGACTCTGATTTGACATTAACCCATTAAGACCGGGAAAGACTCTGTGTCATTTTTTGATTTCTTTGGGCTATTCAAAAATAGCAGATATATAAGCTCATAGCGCGGCACTGAGTGCCGTGCTATGAGCTTGTAGATCTGCAATTTCTTTTGACAAATTGTGAAAATTTGTTGCAAATCTTTGAATATATATATATATTTTTTAAAGCAAACATTTTTATGTCAAATCTTTGCTTCTGGGGATTCTAATGTCTTCTAAATCCTAACAGTTTACCAAAAAAAAACGAATGTTGCCATAATATCAGTGGTTCTCAAACTTTTTCATAATAGTCAAGGACCCCCAAAATGATATGTATTTGGCCGTGGACCCCCCCCCCCATCTCAAAATATTTGGTTCCATGGACCCCCAGAAGCAAAGATTTAAGTTGCAAAGGTTCGCTTAAAAAAAATACATATTCAAAGAATTGTCACTATTTAAAAAAAATTGCAGATCTACAAGCTCGTAGCGCGGCACTCTGTGCCACGCTATGAGCTTGTAGATCTGCTATTTTTTAATAGCTAAAGCGTAAAATATCTCAAATCAAAAAATGACACAGATGCATTCCCGGTCTAAATGGGCTAAAGTGACAAAAATATTATTCTTTCATCTCAGAAATATCCCCAAAATATGACCATCCCGAACAAGATGCAAGATGCTGAAAAAACACACAATACTTTTATCTCAAGTAGTTTGGACTACTGCAATCCACTACTGCAATGGGTGTTCCAAAAAGCCCATTGAAAGGTTATAGCTTATTATTCAGAACTCTGCTGTTAGACTGCAAAAAACTAAAGCGACAAACATATCACTCCAGTCTTTTAGACTACACTGGCTCCCTCTCCCTGTATCCTTTGATTTTATTATTTCTACTTATGCATAAAGCTCAACGGGTTAGGGCTGGCCTACATCACAGACTCCCCGTTGTTTTATGTTCCTTCCTGTCAAGTCCTGATCCTCTCTGCTACAGGCTTGCCAGAAATGCATAACCCAACTCCAAAAGAAAATTGGAAGAGGCAGGCTGTGTTGAAATCGTTAAATGACCCTTAGAACATATCTTTTCCAGCCTTTCTAAGGCATTTTATTCCCATTTTAACTTTCCTATTGGCTGATTATGTGCTTTATGACCCCTTCAATCCGGGAACGCATCTCTGTCACTTTAGATTCCTTTGGCTATTCAAAAATAGCACATATACGTAGAGTACAAGCTCGTAGAGATACGTAGAGCTTGTAGATCTGCTGTTTTTTGAAAAATCGTGAAAATGTGTTCATTTGTCAAACATTTTACAAATGTATTTTCTGAAAACTATTGTTGCTACATCTTTTTCTTTTTCTTGTCAAGGACCCCAAAATTATATTCGCCGATCCCCATCAAAAGATGTTCCAGGGACCCCCCAGAAGCAAAGATTAAAAAAAAATAGCAGATCTACAAGCTCATAGCGCGGCACTCGGTGCCGCACTATGTACTGTATCGTTGATTAGCTGTTGATTAGCTGTTTTTTAAGCGTCTATATATAGACCATCTATATTATAGCCGTTGAAATGACGTCTATTATATAAAAAACAGCTAATCAATGTTTAGGCTAAGAATAGACGTTGAAAAAACGTTCACTGTTAGACCATTTATAATAACATGGTTTTAGATGGAGGTCTAATAGCCGACTATGGCTCACTGGTTTCTCAAAGTTAGGAATTATGTCATAACTGGGCCAGATAACTGGTTCACAGTCACTGCTTTATGGTTAAAACACAGAGGAAATTGATTATCTGCCTTAGTGTGGCTGCTCATCTCTCATTCTGTACCAATGGGGCTGTTACCGATTCCTATACGCGTGGAAAAAAAGCTCGCCTGGCACTTCGCTCGCGTCTCTGGCAGCTCAGCTGCATGTGAGTCTTGCGGTGTGCTTTAGCTTCTGGTCGCTATAGGAATATCTTTAGGCATTCTATAATAAGCTCTTCTGTTCTAGGAATTGTGGAGGAGGTTGCCATGTTAACACTGTCTAGTCAAACTGCATATTTTATATGGGATGGCTGACTCCTTTGGTGATGTCTCCTCAACACTATGTCAGCAGTTGTTGATGAACATCAGGGATCCCCATATCTCCATATTTATATATGTCAACTGGACTGACAGTTCCCGACCGATATATTATAACTCTATGTTCCCGACACACACGCACGCACGCAAGCATGTCACACACACACACATGCACATGCACACGCACACGCACACGCACACGCACACGCACACGCACACGCACACGCACACGCACACGCACACGCACACGCACACACAGAGTCATTGTAGCTAACAATACCTCATTACTCAACATCAGCATTCACATTGAAGAATGTGAATGAAGTCAAGAATTAAGGGGGTTTTATTCGTAATTCACTTACAGGTGCAAGCAGTGAAATGTTGGGGTGAGATGGTCCTTAAGATTGTGCAATAATAACAATGCTAATAATGCTAATAATGAGACATTCTAAGACTCCAAAATGAGTTATAAGACCAATTGTTCTGTTGTATGCACAGCGTCATTTCGATTTTCTCACCAATTTTAACACCACCGTTATTTAAACATCAGGCTCTCCCAATCAAAGTCACAGAACTTTGCTACTGCTTGGATGGGGACTTTTCACATCTTAACACTCGCTATTAAACCGGTTTTATAGCAGTCATAAAACTGGAGTAATGTCTGACCACAGTGGAGATGTTTGAATAAAAACAGGACGGTGATGCGCTTTTCTCTCTCGCATTAATTCAGAGGGGGAAAAGGGTGTCTGCTGTCTTTGGTGCCAGAAGGTACAAGCTGTGTGTGTGTGTGTGTGTGTGTGTGTGTGTGTGTGTGTGTGTGTGTGTGTGTGTGTGTGTGTGTGTGTGTGTGTGTGTGTGTGTGTGTGTGTGTGTGTGTGTGTGTGTGTGTGTGTGTGTGTGTGTGTGTGTGTGTGTGTGTGTGTGGCACCTGGCTTGCCTGCGTGTGAGATACTGTAGAGAGAGAGAATTCATGATCTTTTTATTTCTGTGCCTCACTCCTCAATAACCGATAGCTATACACGGTTATTAAACACAGTAAAGTCACAGGAAAGAAAAGGAAACTTAAAATAATATTGTAGGCTATCACAAGAGACAAAATATACACGGTATGTCTGTGTGTTATGTTTGTTTGCTCATGCTAAGAAGCTTCTACATACAGTAGCAAATGCAAATACACTGTACCCGGTTTCGAGATGAATATGCATGGTCTTTGCTCAGTGAGTGAAACATACTGATGTACAACATAATGATACTGGTGTACTCTATATCTCTCAGTGGTTCTCAACCAGTGGTCCGGGGACCACCAGTGGTTCCTGGTGGTCCCCAGCTAAATGATGGAAGAGTTGGTAACCAAATGGACCCTTATAGATCTTTAACTCATGAGAGAGTAAAATGAAACCAAATGGACCCTTACGGGTCCATTTGGTTTCATTTTACGCTCTCAAGAGTGGAATTATTGTTAAACATCTGCATTAGTTAATTAAATAATTGTTATTTTGATCAACGTTTGCCTGTTATATCCCTCCAATTGGTACCAACATCAATACAACATGGAATTGTGTTATTGTGGACACAATCTTATCCAACGATAACAAAATATTTTAAGTTTTGGGTCTCATCAAACAGTTGTCCCGTGTCTCAAATGCCGAATCAATAATGGACTTTGATATGAAAAAGGTTGAAAACCAGTAACCACTGCTCTGTATTATACATTACCGAGTTCTGTGTGCTCACGTAGCCTTTGCTTTCACCATAGGGATACTTTCTTGTCGATGGAGCTGCATTCGGCTTTCACGATCCCGGGTGCCTCTCCCTCTAACCTTCCTTCCTTCTACCACTGCAGGCATGGACTCATACCCAGGACACTCTGTTACACAACCTTCAATAGATTTTTTTTTTCTTCCTGAAGCCAATTCTACATGTCCTAAATCCCAACAGTATTCTGAAAAACGTATGTTTCTATATCAGTGGTGCTCAATCTTTTTCACGTCAATGTATTTGGCCGCTGACCCCCATCTTTTTTTGTTTTGTTCCAGGGACCCCCAGAAGCAAAGTTTTGAGTAAAAAATGTTTGCTTTGAAAATATGTATATTCAAAGATTATAACCCGGTTTTAGCCTAGCCTTTAGACGTATTTTAGACGTCTAATAGCCCGAAAAATGCTCAGTGGGTACACTGTAGCAGCGTTCAAACAATAGATCAACGGTGTTACACTGTAGCAGAGCTCTGTGAGCGGAAACCTGTGTGCAACGCATGCAACACTTAGCTGCATTGGCCAATACTACTTATTTCGTGGCTTGTTCGTCTTTCACACGCAAAGATAATTATGGAAATTACAGTTGTCTTTTCTAATGGGTAAATCATTTGTTTGTTTTGGCTTAACTCTCAATTATTCCTGCCAGGGACTTCAACATGTATACTGGTAGTTATGACACCATGTATTTTTCCCCTGAGAAACCCGTGCCTAGTTCAAGACAACCCCTGTGAGACAGATTTTTTTCAGCTCATTGATGTAATGTGGAACGTCTCTCAGACTGTCAGCCACTTGGCTCACGCCTCCTGAAATCTGTAGCAGCTCACACCGTTACCATGGACACAGGACGCTTGTCAGTGAGTGGATGTGTTGTGTATAAATGCCCAGAGCTATGAGCCATAGCTTGTCTGACACAGTATAGGCTTGACTTTACATCCTGTCCAAATACCGTATATGTCACTGTTGTAGTGTTGCTTTTGACAGCAATTTTAATGATTTAGTCTTAGTCATAGTCTTTTGAATCAAATACAATTTAGTTGTAGTCATATTTCGGTCATCTGAAATGTTTTAGTTTTTGTCTAGTTTTAGTCGACTAAATATCATAAGATTATAGTCGACTAAATATAAAGTTGATTTAGTCGACTAAAAGGTGCCTTGATTGGGTCATAGTGGCTGATTTTACACTTGGTTGCATGCTGAAAAGAGCCGATCTACAAGCTATTTTCAGAGCGCAAACCCGAGCATAAAATGACTTGTCTTTTAATTCTACTGGATTTCTTCTCCACTAGTTCTCTCACTAACTTTTGAATTAACTTTTTATGAGACATTTCACAAGTCTGTTCTTTTTTCTTTGAAAATGTATAAATTTAAAACGTGACGATCCATTCGAAGAAGAAGTCTAACATGGTTAACATGGGGTTTGAAGTTCAATGCGGTTATATGGGAGTGGGGTGTCTGATCAAATGAATATTACATATGGCATGTTCTCCCCTTGCCCCCTAGGGTAGGTACCCTCACAAAAAGCATGCAGTAATCCTGGTCTCTATACTGCCTACCCCTCAACCCCTCAAATCTGTTCTGGGCTCTCCCTAGGCTGGCAGAGGGAGAGTAGCGCCCAGGATTACATACGCAATTGGCACTGGGTGAAAAAAATGGGTTACAAAATCGTGGGATAACAATTGAAGGAAAACGAAATATATAGGCTACAGTATGTATTCAAGCAACTTAAAAACAGAGTAGATGTTAAAATGCCCCTAGAAGTGTTTTAAATTGAAATATCCCTTTATGCTTCCTCCTCACCGTCGCTTCAGCCAGTGAACTTGGCAAAAACTCCTCAGGAAAAGGCTGTTCGCGTCCTTTCCTATAGCCCTGCTGCTTTGCCACACCTTGCAGCTTTCCCGTGGCGCCACGACAAAGTTCCTCTGTTCTACAGATTGATTTGCTCCAAGAAGGCTTCTTGTTTGCAAGAACAAGACATCCATAACCTTGCACTTGCTCTATATCGATCCTTAGCCCAAACATAGCTTGCTCTGTACTGCTTCTTTGGGGGGGCCATTTTCTGCACTTGCCTGGTGTGCTGCAGTTCCAACTGTTTTCTAGTGTTTAAGTCTTTCTCTGACTTTATTGATTTGAACTTATTTGTAGTTTCACATTTCATTATGTCAAAAGCGTCGCCAATGCCAGAGGTCATAATGATTCTGTACTCTGTGAGCGGCTCATGCATTATGGAATGTGTTTACATCTGGGAACAAACCAACTGTGTTTTTGGAGCAGCTCTTGTGCATTTACCTCAATGTTTGATTGTCCCAGTTGGCCGCAGGCTCTGACGGAACGTCATATCTTGGACCGGGAAGTACTTGTTCCAAGTACGTACTGTACTGTACTGTACTGTATATTGAGGCTGTACGCTAGAAGCTTCCACAAGCCAGTGCATTAGCCTCATAAAGCCAGTTTCTGGTGCACGCATGACACACTTTCCTTTGCTGAAACAAGGCATGCTCTTAACCCATTAAAACCGGGAACGCATCTGTGTGACCACTTAAACCATTATTTTATACTTTGGCTATTTGAAAATAGCAGATATACAAGCTCATAGCGCGGCACCTATCAGCTTGTAGATCTGCAAAAAAAAATAATATCGTGAACATTTCTTTTTGAATACTTTTTTGAACAAATCTTTGAATATATAGTCCTAATTTTTTTTTTTTTAAAGCAAACTTTTTTAACTCAAATCTTTGCTTCTAGGGGTCCCTGGAACAACATATTTTGAGATGGCTGTCTGTGGCCAAATACATATAATTTTGGGGGCCCTGGACATGAAAAGGTTTGAGAACCACTGATATTATAGCAACATAAGTTTTTTCAAAAAACTTTTAGGATTTAGAAGACTGTAGAATCCCCAGAAGCAAAGATTCTAGTTACAAATGTTAGCTTTAAAAAGCATATTGTATATTCAAAGATTTACGCAAATTTTCATGATTTTTAAAAAAAATAGCAGATATACAAGCTCATAGCGCGGCACTCGCTATGAGCTTGTATATCTGCTATTTTTGAATAACCCAAAGTATAAGATAATGGTTACAGTGGTTTCCCGGTCTAAATGGGTTAAAAAATGAATCGAGTCAAAATTGAAGCCATATATAGCACACAGTCATTAAACGAAGGGAGAGAAGTACGGTTCACACACTCACCCAGTTATCCCCCCAATTTTCTTCAAAGACAGACGGTACCGTTTGCTGGTTGTTGCAGAAAATGGGAGATAAGAATAATTGGAAATTCTAAAATGGAGACTAATGAGACAGAGAGCTGTTTGAAGGTATGTTACAAGTATTATACAGTGTAGGGGGAGAAAAATCCTGATACTGCCCACTGGCACTTTATGGGTTTCAGGAGCCAGATATGATCAAGAATCCAAGTCATCATGACATGCAGTGTGTGTGAGGTTACAGGAGGATGATAGGGAAGCAGCGGGTGATTCATTCATATACTGTGTGTTTGAACAAAGATGTTAGGATAGAGTTAGGAATGCCTGAAGAGCCCCAGCATCCCCAGCAGCAGTACCATCCATGATTGATCCTTGCGAGGGGAGTCAGTAGAGTTCGTGGACACCTATACAAGTTCCTGGGCATACACCTGAACAACAAGCTGAACTGGACCAAGGGGCCAGCTTCTGACTTGTAAATTGAGGCTGTATAGGAAGTGACGGTTCATACGAACGGCCTGTAGTTTTGCTGTTTTACCCCTGCTTTGGCTCCCTTCAAGCGGATGGGTTTTTGCCGAACGTTACACTTGATGTTATTACCTTAATAAACATCGTCATAAATACTATATGCTTCCAGTCGCTAGTTAAAAATCTTTCAATCGCCATGATATGCGTCTTGGTAAATTATGGTCCCATTTATTTTACCATTAAAATTGATGATGAAGTAGGGTATGCTGTAGGAGGGGCGTGGCTACCTTGTAATGATTTGATTGACAAGCTGCACAACCAATAGCATTCATTCCCCACCCCTGCTCTGGCCCACTCCCAACCAATAGCATTCATTACTTTCCGGTTTCTTATTTGCATATTCGGATCGGATATACAGTAGAAAGATGGCGGATTTGAAATGGTTGAAAAATAGGCTTCATTTACGGTCTGTAGAGTCTATGGGCGTCACTTTGTCCATTTCTTTTTTACAGTCTATGAACTGGACCGATAACGCTGAGGCCCTCCAAAGGAAGGGCCAGAGCAAACTGTTCTTCCTGAGGAGGCTCGGGTTCTTTGGTGTGTGCAGAACGCCTCAGATGTTCTATCAAGTCTGTTGTAGCCAGGGTCTTCTTATTCTGTTTTGTTTAACGTACAGAAATGTGTTGTATAGGCTACTGTCTAGAGTACCTAACAAGCTTTTCACTCAGAGTGGTCAGTGTGTGCTTTACCGTAGCGCAGCGCTCAGACATTTTTGAACGGCGACACAGAGCAATCTGAATTCTGAATGACCTGGCACTCACCGACTGTCCCAAAGGTGGGACTACATCACTGGTGGGGGATGTTTACTAAATGCTTTTTCTTGTCTTGTTTTGTTTTGTTTGTTTGTTTGTTTCTTAGTCTCACACAGTAGTGGTAAAAGACAAAAAAAATCATTCTTTACTTACAGTAAGTAAAAGTATCAATACTGTCTGCAATGTAGAAATACTCTGTTACAGGTCAAAGGAATTCAAAATGTACTTGAGTAAAAGTACAAAAGTATTGGTATCAAAATGTACTTAAAGTACCAAAAGTAAAGTACTCATTGTGCAGAATGTCTCATTTCACAAGTGCAAACAAATATATTTTGAAAATAGCCGATCCACAAGCTCACAATATGTCGCGATGCGACGCATTGCGAGCTTGTAGATTTGCTTTTTTTAAATGGCCGAAATATATAGGGCTGAAGTGGTTAGTGTGTTTTGCAATAATAATGAAAGTCTACAAAGTAGGCTAACTAACTAGTAACTAAAGTTTTCATATAATTGTAGTGGAGTAAAAGTACAATATTTTCCTCTGAGATGTAGTGGAGTAGAAGTAACAGAAGTACAGAAAATTAGAAATACTCCAGTAAAGTAAAAAAAAATAAGTACAGTACTTGAGTAAATCTACTTAGTTATTTTACACCACTGGTCTCACAGTACAGTACCAGTACCTGTAATTCACTTTGAAGGCAGAGAGAGCACAGCACATCCTCTCCTCGGGGTCTGTCAAACATCACCAATTGAGATTATACAGCACCGCTATCAAAGCCACAACTCCATATTGTTTTCTTTCTCATTCTCTTCACTCTTAATAATAATAAACAAAATGACACAATAACAGTTAGGCTCCGCTGCACCCCATGCTACCCAGATAGCAAAATATGGGTGAATCAACGTTGAAAAATAGTCGGCCATAACGGTTGACTCAACGTTCAATCTCAACGTTGAAACTGTACTGAAATCACAACGCCATTATTATTTGATTCAACGTTGGGTTTCAACCACTAACTAACACTATATCAACGTTGATTCAACCATCATCTAAATGGTATTCTGCATGCTGATTTTAGTTGATTTTATGTTGAATCAACGTTATGACTCAATATTGATTCAACCATCATCTAAATGGTAATCTGCATGCACATTTTAGTTGATTTAATGTTGAATCAACATTAGGAATCAACATTGATTCAACCATCATCTAAATGGTAATCTGCATGCACATTTTAGTTGATTTTATGTTGAATCAACATCAGGAATCGAACACTGATTTAATTTATTAATTGGATTATACTGAATCATATTAGGAATCAATATTGATCCTGATCATCCAACAACCTAATGGTAATCTGCATGTACATTTTAAATTATGTATGCTGATATACTGTAAGGCTACATCTTGTTCAAAATTACCTTACATTTCCCAAAATGTGAAAATATAAAAATAAAGACAGACAATATGATTTGAATCTTCACATTTATTGAACCAAGGCATAAAGACCTGCGTTGAACTGCTTTAACCATTGTTTTTATGCTTTAACAGATGAAATATAGAACATATACAAGATTGTAGATCTGCTATTTATGAAAGAAATCGTGAAAATGTCTGCAAGCATTTGGATATTTTGACCCGATTCTGTGAATGTCTTCTAAATGATAGATCTGCTATTTTTGAAAAATCGTAAACATTTGTTCAAATCTTTGAATATATATTTTTCAAAGGAAACTTTTGTAACTGAAATCTGTTTCTGGGGGTCCCTGGAAAGATATTTTTCTAGGTGGGGGTCTGCGTCCAAATACATGTGATTTTGGGGGTCCTTGACATGGAAAAATTTGAGAACCACAGATTTGGAAGAAGTATTTAGAAGACAGAATCGGGGACAAAATATTCATTTTCACGATTTTTTTTTGGGTTGTTTTTTATAAAAAGAAAAGAAAAAAAGGTCCAAGTTCAAACGCAAAACGCTGTCCCGGTCTAGATGGGTTAAAGAAAAGAAAAAATGGTTGAAGTTCAAACGCAAAACGCTGTCCCGGTTGTAATGGGTTAATCCCTTCAGGGAGGGAGGGAACCTGCAGAGGTGCCACCTGCATCCAGATCCGGTCCCTGCTGCTCCAGAGCATTCCTCGGGATGCCTCCCTGACGGCCAGGCGCAAACTGCAGCCAAGACTTGACCGTCTTTTCATAGTTCAACTGGGTTAATTTTCGGTCCGATCGTTGAGCAGCAGCTGAAAGATAAGATAACAAGAAAGCACATGGGATTTAAACACTCAATTTTGTATACATATAAAACACAAAGACACTTAATCTGCAGCAGCCAGTGCGGGTTGGCTAAAAGACTGGACTGGAATTTGAAATGAGCATCTAAAGCATTGCATACACTTTCACCAGCACCTGACTCCAACCTAAACTTTTTTTAAATATTAATTTAGGAAATTGTGCTCAACTAGTCAACAGGAGATTCTGGTTAAATCAGTCTAAATGCACACATCCGAGTTGAAATCTGATTTGAAACCTCCTGGTGGTTCGAAATCAGATTTAACTCGCACATACAGCACAATAGGCAGGTCGCACTCTGGAGCCCTGTGCCTGCCACAGTCTGTGTAGACAGAGTTTACAGCTGATCAACTGGTTATGAGGGGAGGGGAGGGGCCCTTGGCAGCCTCCTTGCTCTCTGCAAATTTTACTTGGAGGCTATTTATTCCGAATGTATCATATTTTTAAGTTTAATTGTTATAGCACGCCCGTCCCCCGAAATAAAAGCCCTAAAAACACAACACAGTAAGACAGACATGTGTATACATTGTCACAAGATACCCCAAGATATATATCTATACAGGCATGCAAACAGCCCGAGGTGAAAAAGGTGACAACATGTTGTTTTCTTTCGGGTCAGGTGTCACACAATTGCCCTATTTGAGTTCAAAAAGGTGACTGTAGCTGAAAAGTGACACTTTTGCATGTCTGTATACAGGTGGACTATAGGTGGTCTATGGGTGGTATACGGGTGGTATACAGGTGGTATACAGGTGGACTATAGGTGGTCTCTAGGTGGTATACAGGTGGTCTATGGGTGGTATACGGGTGGCATACAGGTGGTATACGGGTGGTATACAGGTGGTCTCTAGGTGGTCTCTAGGTGGTCTCTAGGTGGTATACAGGTGGTCTATAGGTGGTCTACAGGTGGTCTCTAGGTGGTCTCTAGGTGGTCTCTAGGTGGTATACGGGTGGTCTATAGGTGGTATACAGGTGGTATACAGGTGGTATACAGGTGGTCTACAGGTGGACTATAGGTGGACTATAGGTGGTCTATGGGTGGTGTATGGGTGGTATACAGGTGGTATACAGGTGGTCTCTAGGTGGTCTCTAGGTGGTCTCTAGGTGGTCTCTGGGTGGTCTATGGGTGGTATACGGGTGGTCTATGGGTGGTCTATGGGTGGTCTACGGGTGGTCTATGGGTGGTCTATGGGTGGTCTATGGGTGGTCTATGGGTGGTCTCTAGGTGGTCTCTGGGTGGTATATGGGTGGTATATGGGTGGTCTATGGGTGGTCTCTAGGTGGTCTATGGGTGGTCTACGGGTGGTCTACGGGTGGTCTATGGGTGGTCTCTAGGTGGTCTATGGGTGGTCTATGGGTGGTCTCTAGGTGGTATACAGGTGGTATACGGGTGGTATACAGGTGGACTCTAGGTGGACTCTAGGTGGTATACAGGTGGTCTCTAGGTGGTATACGGGTGGACTATAGGTGGTCTCTAGGTGGTATACGGGTGGACTATAGGTGGTCTCTAGGTGGTCTCGAGGTGGTCTATGGGTGGTATACGGGTGGTCTATAGGTGGTATACAGGTGGACTATAGGTGGTATACGGGTGGTCTATAGGTGGTATACAGGTGGACTATAGGTGGTATACGGGTGGTCTATAGGTGGTCTCTAGGTGGTCTCTAGGTGGTCTCTGGGTGGTATACAGGTGGTCTATAGGTGGTCTACAGGTGGTATACAGGTGGTCTATGGGTGGTATACAGGTGGTATACAGGTGGACTATAAGTGGTCTCTAGGTGGTATACAGGTGGTCTCTAGGTGGTATACGGGTGGACTATAGGTGGTCTCTAGGTGGTATACGGGTGGACTATAGGTGGTCTCTAGGTGGTCTATGGGTGGTATACAGGTGGACTATAGGTGGTATACGGGTGGTCTATAGGTGGTATACGGGTGGTCTATAGGTGGTATACAGGTGGTATACAGGTGGTCTATAGGTGGTATACAGGTGGACTATAGGTGGTCTCTAGGTGGTATACAGGTGGTATACAGGTGGTCTACAGGTGGTCTCTAGGTGGTCTCTAGGTGGTCTCTAGGTGGTATACGGGTGGTCTATAGGTGGTATACAGGTGGTATACGGGTGGTATACAGGTGGTGGTATACAGGTGGTCTAGAGGTGGTATACAGGTGGACTATAGGTGGTCTATAGGTGGTCTATGGGTGGTCTACGGGTGGTATACAGGTGGTATACAGGTGGTCTACGGGTGGTATACGGGTGGTATACAGGTGGTCTATGGGTGGTATACAGGTGGTCTACAGGTGGTCTACAGGTGGTATACAGGTGGTATACAGGTGGACTATAGGTGGTCTCTAGGTGGTATACAGGTGGTATACAGGTGGTCTACAGGTGGTCTCTAGGTGGTCTCTAGGTGGTCTCTAGGTGGTCTCTAGGTGGTATACGGGTGGTCTATAGGTGGTATACAGGTGGTATACGGGTGGTATACAGGTGGTGGTATACAGGTGGTCTAGAGGTGGTATACAGGTGGACTATAGGTGGTCTATGGGTGGTCTACGGGTGGTATACAGGTGGTATACAGGTGGTCTACGGGTGGTATACGGGTGGTATACGGGTGGTATACAGGTGGTCTATGGGTGGTATACAGGTGGTATACAGGTGGTCTACAGGTGGTCTACAGGTGGTATACAGGTGGTCTCTAGGTGGTCTCTAGGTGGTCTCTAGGTGGTATACGGGTGGTCTATGGGTGGTATACAGGTGGTCTCTAGGTGGTCTATGGGTGGTCTCTAGGTGGTATACAGGTGGTATACGGGTGGTATACAGGTGGTCTCTAGGTGGTCTCTAGGTGGTATACGGGTGGACTATAGGTGGTCTCTAGGTGGTCTATGGGTGGTATACGGGTGGTCTATAGGTGGTATACAGGTGGACTATAGGTGGTATACAGGTGGTATACAGGTGGTCTATAGGTGGTCTATGGGTGGTATACGGGTGGTATACAGGTGGTATACACAGGCATGCAAACAGCCCGAGGTGAAAAAGGTGACAACATGTTGTTTTCTTTCGGGTCAGGTGTCACACAATTGCCCTATTTGAGTTCAAAAAGGTGACTGTAGCTGAAAAGTGACACTTTTGCATGTCTGTCTATAAGTGGTTACCAACTCCACTGACTGGCCATCTATAACACTACTCTGAGGAACTAGTGGTGTGACAAATACTTACTGAACAGTGCCTCTTCGCCTCATCCAGTTTGTTCTTCCCCTCTGGGATGACACCATGCTTTCCGTATACGACGGCATTGCGGCACTCCTCATGGGTGAAGAACACCTCGAACAAGGCGTGGAATAGCCTCTTGCAGTCCTTCCTGGCACACTGGTGTATGGCTGCCAGCTGCACAGATGAAATCATCTGTCCACAGCCTGTGAATAGAGAGCGAGCAATTAACAAACTGCATTTTAAGACATCAGCTACATTGACCCCTTTCTGCGCTCAGTGCACCATGAAAACAGACAACTGTGACCTTCTGAAAACTTCACTATCTAGTTGCAGCTCACAACACGGATCACTCGCTACCAAGAACGTCAGGTTCAGTGTGAAATGTATGGCAAACGTATACATCCATACCTGGATATAGCTCCTGCTGCCCGAGACTGGACACTCCAGACTCTAGGTCACCGACCAGGGTGATAAAGCCCTTCAGTGCGTCTAGTTTCTCAGAGCCTAGAACAAAGACAAAAAAATCTGAGTCTACTGAGTGTATTTGTAAAACAATAAGATTGAGTACTGTTCTACAAAGCTCTACAGTATATTCTGATAGCAGTCATTGATGAGTATTTGTTCAGTAGCAGGGGTCGATCTCCCCAGCTCTTCAGTAAACAGAAAACAGTTTTATTTTGGGATACCAATGTTTTCCAGTCATGTCAGAGAACTCACAAAAGAGGTACAGGATAAAGTAAAGTTTCAAGTGAGACAAAGAAATTAGCAGACAACTGAAAACTGCAACATTACAGGCAATAAAACTTACTGATACTGGAGAGCACAGTGGTTATCCTCCTCAACTGGAGCTGGAGCTTCTCCACCTCAGACCGACAAGAGTCGCAAGGCTGCCACCCTTGACCCTCTGGTATGCTCTGGTCAGATGGATTTGGTTGACCTAGAAAGATTGAAAGCACGTCAAAAACTGTAAAGAAAAGTTTAAAAAAAAAAAGCAAAACTCATCTATGAATCCTGAATTTGAAGGACAACAGTGCCAAGTCTGCTGACACTTAGCTGAGGAACCACACCTTCTACTGGAGCATCACTGGACGGAGATGGAGGTTGCAGTACACTGGGTGTTTCTTGGTTCCACTGATCCAAGTCCATATATGTAGCTGCATACGGCTGTGCAGAAAAGACAAAAGGCCCTTAATTGTACTTGGTCAAAAATCATCAAAACTATAGGCTACTATACAAGCTCATAGCGCAGCACCGAGTGCTGTGCTAAGAGCTTGTAGGTCTACATGGGTTAAATCTAAAGAAAACATACCTCATCAACAGGTCGGCAGGCCTGTGTAGAAGAGGCTGGAGGGTATGGCTGTAAATCGGGGTAGAAGGTATCACAAGGTTGCAGAGACATAGAAAAGTAACCTTAGTTTGTAGTCTGTCAAAGATCTTTAAAAAATAGCTATGCCTTTATGCAATGCATTGTGGATTTTAGATAAGACCAATCAAAAGTAATGTGGAATGTAATACAAGTCACAAATAAATTCAATTTATATTCAATTATAACCTTAGCAATACAAAAATCAAAATGAGTGCAATAAATCAATGGTTATTATAACCGTAACAATCAAAATTAAAGTGTCTGCATTAAATTGATGGTTATTCAAAGCTAAACAATCAAAGTGCCTGCATTAATCCAGTGGTTATTCTAATCTTAACAATCACTAACTCCATCAGTTTTTGAGAGATTGTATTTTGGGTTTTAGGGATTTATGTCCAAGTGAGAGAAGAACTCTTTGAATAAAATCAAAGGTGTTCTTCATTGATTTGGGGTACTCCAAATTCAGTGCGTAAATCAGTCCAAACAGTAGGCAGATGGCATGTGGGAGACTTTGAAGGTCATCACTGTTGTACCTTCCAAGACGATGCATGATAGTGAAGAGTCCAAGTGCAGTGAGTGAGGAGAAGCCGGGCTGTCTTCAGGAACCACGGTCAGGATCCCAATGGAGAGGTGGGACATGTCTGGAAGGTCATCGGTGTCCTAACAACCACAACCACAATTACATGTCAAATGTCGCCTTTTTATATGGTAGAAAACACAATACACACCCACTAAGGGGAAGTAAAATTCTGGAATGACTATATTCAATAGAAAGAACAGACTGTAAATACTGTACACGCATAAATAATTAACAGATCAATTAATGATTTAAGTACATCTAGACAGCTGTAAACATTCTGTCTGCTTGAAAGTAGAGTTGTTATCCCAAGATCTATTATGACCAGATAGTGTATCACGTTGTTAAACATAGCCATGTCCTGAACTAAACAGTTGTCATGTTGGCACCATTTTCAAATAGTATAGCAAACTTATTTACCAAGAGTATCAGTGAAGTGTTGATGTTGTTTGAAGAGAAACAGTCTAACATTGATGTGTTAGACTGCAGACTAGCAAGGCAAGGTGGAGGGAACAGTGGAAAGCAGCAGAACCATCTAGGCTTCACAACTACATCGAGGATCCCACAGATGTCCCTGGCCAGCACCTGCCCCGTAAGCAGTGGACAACCCTCAACCGCCTGAGGACAAGCGTGGGACGCTTCGGTGAAGCAATGCAACAGTGGGGCCTCTCGGACAGTGCCCACTGTGAACCTGGAGACCCCCTAAAGACTGTGGAACACATCATGACCAGCTGCCCGAAACACCGCCCACCACATGGCGACCTAGGCCTGATGAACCTGGATGACGAGACGCTGGACTGGCTTGCTGCAACGGAGCTGAGGATCTGATGACATACGCAAGAAGAAGAAGATTGATGTGTTAGACTTTAATTAATTAGTTATAGGAAATATTAGTAGATCCCCTCATAAAGACAAGTGAAGGTGTACAGATACCTGTGTCTATAGATAAATGACATTTGTTTTATCATTTAGTTTTTGAAAGCATTTGGGTTTCACATGGGGTGACTCTAGTGAGCTGCGACTGGACCCTTTGGAAAGACAGGAGATACCACTAAAAGGGTCCTTTCAGAGATAGGTCAACAGTGCATACAATACAATTCATGGCAATAAACTCACCAATATTGCACCTATACAATCATCAATCAATCCATTGTTTATTGAGAAAAAGTTGCTCATGAGAAAAGTTTTTTTTTTTGGTAAATTTTTGTCAGATACAAAAGAGAATGCCATTAAATGCAATCAGATACAAGTTTTAATTATCATGAATAGGGCAGTCTATGGAGGGAATTGTGACTTAATGACTTTGTATCTTAGAAACTTAACAGTGGGAGAATGCCATTAAATGCAATCAGATACAAGTTTTAATTATCATGAATAGGGCAGTCTATGGAGGGATGACTTTGTATCTTAGAAACTTAACAGTGGAGGTACAGCTGATAAGGAGAAAGTGGAGCAGGATTAGTCACACATTCAGGAGAAACAAAACAGCAATAATTAAACATTAACATGGAACGCACCAGGCAAACGGAGCAGAGGAAGACCCAAAAACACCTGGAGAAGGAGCACAGAGCAAGAAGTAAAGAAATAGGGAACAGCTGGAGAGGATGGCCCAAGACAGATGAGGGTGTAAGCGATCCATCAATAGCCTTTACCTCTGGTGATACCTGCCGCAGATACTCCTTGAGTATAACGTAACGTCCTCCCTTGGACTTGAAAATCTCCAAGAACCCAAGAGTGTGTTTGTCAAGTTCTTGGAAATCTTCGCTTTTGAGCGACAGAACACTGCCACAATCTAAAAGACAGGAAGGACAAATTAAGATTCAAAATAGTCGTTTTAGAGATACATTGAAGAATAGCAAAACACTAGTTTTACCACGGTTCTCCGTTTACTACTCACTATGGGATATCAGCGCCCTCAGGCGATGAGACAGAGCAACACACACGCTCCCGACGCCAATACTGATTGGCTAAGGGTATGTCACGAGTCCGGAAGACCCGGGAGTATAAAGCTCCCTCGTGACGTAGGCTCTTCCTCTTTTCTCCACTCTGCAGATGCGAATGCGCAGAAATTCACACACAGATAAGCAAGGAATTTTCAACTGTAACCCAAAGCGGGAATAAGGAGTATTTCCCCACGGGAAAACCTTGCTAGAAAGTTCTCTCCCGGAACTTATTAATTATTGTATTTATCTATCCACAGTACTTCTTTTCCTGGTCCTGTGAAAACGCCGGTTAGCGCCTTTTCATTCATTCTGCCAGCGGCTAGGCTACTGGTAGCAGCTAGGCTAGGTGCTACTAGCCAAACAAAGACTAGACCGCTGCGTTCCAGACCAGGATGGAACCTCCGAGGAGCTGCAGCCGGCCGCACTGCGACCTCCTCGTCGCAGCAGACGACCCCCACAGTGTCTGCATCTACTGCTGCGGGGTCAATCATGCCGCCACCGCCAAGGAACGCCAGGGCGAGAGGGACGAGTGCCAAGGGTGCGCGTCTTTCACCAGCCAGCAGCTCGACGCCCGGCTTGCCAGGGTAGAGACCCTGGTCGGCTGGGCCAGGAGCGACCCCGGCGAGGCTTCCGCCGCCACCAGCACAGGGACCCCAGGAGTGCCGCCCGAGAGGACACTCATGGGACCCCCACCGGTGCCGATGCCGAAGCTGAAGCGTCTAGCGGCGACGACGCTGACGCCACCTGCCGCCGCTGCAAACATGTCGCCGCCGCAGCTCACCAGCAGCGCCTCTACCTCCCCCCGTCGACACTACGACTGGGCCGCCTCGTTAGCCGACAGCGAGGAGTCGCTGGCCTACGAAGAGGAGGAGGATGAGTCGGAGCTCGCGCCATACCAGGACGTCCAGGAGGTGTCCATGGCGAGCGCCGACGGGGAAGGCGAAACCGTCGAAGAGGTCATCGAACCGGTAACGGCGGTGTTTAAGCGGGCCATCGCCAGGTGCGGTTTGGTACAGCCCGTGGAGAGCCGCAGCGCCACCGCTCTCGCAGTAGGCTTCCAGGGCTTGGAGGCTCCACCAACACGGGTGGTGGAGTCCAAGAAGCTCCCTGAAGCGATGGGGTTCAAGACGGCCTTGATGAGCTCCTGGGGGGATCATCAAGACCCACAAAGGTTAGCCTTCCCCATCGACCTGATCTCCGCCAGGGACCTGGGGCTGATCGAGGTCCCTCCCATGGACCCGGTGCTGGCAGAGGGGCTGGAGGACATGCAGTCAGGCACGGTGGTGCTCGGAGGCGCCACACCGTCTTTCTATAACGACGAGATGAGAAAATCCTCCGCGGCGTTGAAAAAGACCTACGCCGCGGCTGGACAGGTCGCAAAGACCCTCAACGCCGTCACCATCCTCCAGGGCTCCTCTGCCGTGCGGCTCGCAGAGCTGAAGAAGACATGGGGCGATGACGCGAAGGAGCTGCAGCGCCTCAACCAGCTCACCATCGCCTGCACCCAACACGCCATCAACTGGACCGGCCGGGTGTTGGATGACTGCGCGACCATGGAGAGGGTGAGGTGGCTCGACCTCGCCACTTTCACAAAGGACGCGCAGAAGTTAGACGCTAAGAAAAAGCTGCTAGCCCTTCCTCTCACGGCAGGTAATCTCTTCTGCGGGGCGGAGAAGTACCTAAAGGACTCCACGGAGTCGGCGAGGGCCCGAAAAGAGGCAGCAGCGGGTCTTTTGGCCCCGAAGCCTTCCCAACCTGGCAGACCTCGCCAGGAGAGGTCTGCCATAAGGGGGAGACTCTCCTCGTCTCGCCAGCCGAGTGCCAGCGGCAGCTCCCGCAACTCCTCGGCTCGTCCTTCCAGAGCAGAAGGACCCATGTCGCTGGGAGTCGGCGACGTCCGTCGCAAAGACCCCCGCACCCCCCCTCCTTCTTCCCCCCGATCCACACGACGCGGCGGGAGAGGACGTGGTCGCGGGCAACATCCCTGACAATTGCCCCCCGGTGTTACCGGTTGTTCGGCTGCCCCCCCCACATCCACACGGACGGAGTGGGGGGGGATTAGCCCCCCTGGTCACCTCGGGAAAGAGACTTGGCCCTTTCATGGCCCCGACGGACTTGAAAAAACAAAAAATGACAATATTACAGAGCCAGGCCTCTGCTGTATTAAAGTGTCAAAATTTTGTTTGCCAGGGTGTATGTGTGTCAAATGTGGTTCGAATAAATGTTCTGAAATTTACAAAACCTCTCATCATTTCACCCGCCTCAGAGCTGCGATGCGGAGGGACCCCCCTTGGGGGGGCCCCTCCGTATCAATGCCCTCCAACCATAAGCCCACAGCACTTGGACAGTCCCTTTGGAGACTGTCCAAGCGCTGCTGGGATGAATACTGTGCATGCTATGAACAAAACAAAGGTATTAAATCCATTGCTAATTCTAAACGCCAATGTACAAGGGTCACGCCAAAAATCCCATTTCTACCATCCATCCAGCAGAGGGCGCCAGAGGCCCACTGTGGAGAGGAGGGTTTGCAAGATGGCGGCGCGGGTCGAGGGTCACCCCAATGTTTACAGCCTGCCGTGCACCGTGTCACGCCAGCCTCTGGAGGGCAACAGAGTGCCTCCGTCAGTGGAGGCGGACCCGTCGCTTCCTTTAGTCAGGCCGAGGGGCCTAGACAAGATGGCGGCGGGCCTTGTAGACAACAAGGGAATAGTGTGGAACACTTCCGCACTAGGTCACGTGATCTCTACACGCAGGACGTCAGAATCGACGCGACCTCTTTTGTCTCTAGCGGGCTCCACAGCTGTAGCTCCGCTGAGCAGAGTTTTAGCGTCTCCGGTTCCCATGGTTACGGTTCTACGACCAGTGGAACTAGCGACGGCAGCATCCAGCGACAATCCGCTCGCTCAATGCTTGGATCAATGGAAACTTTGCAAGCCGAATCCTTGGGTGCTGCGCACCGTTCGCAAGGGTTACAGACTGCAGTTTACCAGGAAGCCGCCCATGACAGACAAGGTATTGTACACTCGAGCGTCGGGTCAAGCGGCCAAAACCTTAAGAGAGGAGGTAGCCTCCCTTCTGCGCAAGGGCGCGATACAGAAATTATCTCCGGATCAGAACCGTCTGGGGTTCTATTCGGAATATTTTCTGGTGAAAAAGAAGGGGGGGGGCGTAAGACCCATTTTGAATCTGAAGGGCCTCAACAGGTTCCTGTCGGTTTTTCATTTTCAAATGTTGACGACCGTGAAGTTATTACGCACGGTGCGTCAGGGCGACTGGTGGACGAGCATCGATCTGAAAGATGCTTACTTCCACATTCCGATTTATCCCCCGCACAGGAAATTCCTGCGCTTCGGCTTCGAAGGGGAAGTGTACGAGTACACGGTTCTCCCTTTTGGTATGTCGTTGAGCCCACGGGTGTTTGTGAAGTGTACCAACGCGGCCATTGCTCCACTACGGAGACAAGGAATCCGGTTGTCGACTTACATCGACGACTGGTTGATAGCCGCAGGCTCGAGGGAGGAGGTGGCGCGGCACACGGCCATGGCCATCTCCCACCTGACGTCACTGGGTTTCACAATCAACGTCAAGAAGAGCGTTTTGGTTCCATCCCAGCGGGCCACCTTCCTGGGGATCTCGCTGGACTCGAACACGCTCAGGGCACGTCTATCCAAGGAAAGGATAGACAGCGTTTTGGCTTGTGTGAGGTCTTTTCGCCTGGGGCGGAAAGTTACTTACAAACAATGCATGCAAGCTGTAGGTCTCATGGCCTCAGCCATTCACTTAATCCGCTTAGGCAGGCTCTACATGAGACCCGCTCAGAGATGGCTGAGGGCCCTTCGGATCCCACCCACCTCAGGTCGTCGGCTTGTGATGGTGTCTCCATGGTGTGTGGAGGCACTCAGACCATGGTCACAAGCAGCCTTTCTGTCCCAGGGGGTCAGTGTAGGAGCTGTGATTTCGTGGAAGGTCATCACCACGGACGCCAGTTTGACAGGGTGGGGAGCCGTCCACGAGGGCAGGTGGACCAGGGGAGTGTGGGATCCGACGTTGCGGTCGGCCCACATCAACTACCTGGAACTGCTGGCGGTTTTCCTCGCTCTGAAGCATTTCGAGGCACAGATCTTGGGTTGTCATGTCGCAGTCAGAACGGACAATACTACAACCATGTGTTTTATCAACAAGCAGGGAGGCCTGACCTCCCTGGTGTTGGATGGTCTAGCACGCGAGATCACACTTTGGGGCGATTCACGGCTCGCGTCCATACGGGCGTCTCATGTACCGGGCCTCCAGAACTGCGGAGCGGACTTACTGTCCAGAGGCAGTCTCCGGTACGGGGAGTGGTCACTCAATCCGGTGGTGGCGGAACAGATCTGGCGCAGGTTCGGTCGGCCCCAGATCGATTTGTTTGCCTCCAAAGGGAACGCGAAGTGTTCTCGCTTTTTCTCAGTGAAGGCGGGGGACCGTTCCATGGGCGTGGACGCCTTGGCACACAGTTGGCCGAGCGAACTGCTTTATGCCTTCCCGCCAATGGAGTTGATCCTCCCCACCTTGGAGAGGGTCAGGCTCCAGGGGTTGTCGGTGTTGCTGGTGGCCCCAGCGTGGGGCACGTGGAGGTCGGAGATAGCTCCGCTCCTTTACGATGCGCCTCTGGCCCTCCCTCCCTTAGCAGACCTGGTGAGGCAGGGAGGGAACGAGCTGTTCCACGAGCGCCCTCGGGACCTAGACCTATGGGTTTGGCCCGTGAGAGGGCGAATTTGACTTCGTGTGGCCTCCCCCCTGACGTGGTGGCTACCATCCAGGGCGCGAGGGCCATGTCCACAAGGGAGGCCTACGAGGTCAGATGGAATGTGTTCGCATCTTGGTGTTTGGAGCAGTCACCAGTGGTGGTGGCTGTCCAGGCACCGGTGGGCAGCGTTCTTACTTTTCTACAGGGAAGGTTAAGTCAAGGCTTATCCTTCTCGACGGTGAAAGTGTATTTGGCGGCCATTTCGGCTTGCCACCTAGGTTTCGACGATGGCAAGACGGTGGGTCAGCATAACTTTGTGCGCCGGTTTATGAACGGCGCAAGGAGAGCTAGACCGGTCAACAGGCCGCTGTTCCCAGTCTGGGATTTGACGGTGGTGCTGGATGCACTGTGCCGTCACCCGTTCGAGCCTTTTGAGTCTATGGATCTGAAGGTCATTAGTCTCAAAACGGTCCTTTTGGTGGCCCTGTCTACGGCTAAACGGGTCAGTGACTTGCATGCGCTCTCGGTGAGTCCGGAGTGCATGAATTTTCTGAACAACGACAGGAGGGTTTTGCTTAAACCAAACCTGGCGTTCGTTACAAAGACCGGGGTGGTGGCCCCGGATCCGGTTGAATTGGTGGCTTTTCATCCACCTCCCTTCGTTTCGGCGGAGGACAGGCGGTTGCATTGCCTCTGCCCGGTGAGAGCTTTGAAGCTCTATTGCCAGAGGACGGCGGCCAATCGTTCATCGACACAACTCTTTGTCTCTTTTGGCATGGGGGTTCAGAGGAAGGCGGTCACCAAGGCGACGCTTTCTAGATGGATCCGTGATGCCATTAAGCTGGCTTATGTGAGTAGTGGTGTCCCAGTCCCGGGGGGTCTGAGGGCCCACTCTACTAGAGGCATGGCTACGTCCTGGGCTCTCTACAAGGGAGCTTCGATCCAGGAGATTTGTGCGGCTGCAAATTGGTCGTCACCATCGACTTTTGCGGCCTTTTACAGTCTGGACGTGGCGGCGTCATCAGTGGCGCACGCTGTCCTGGGTGTGGCTGCTGCCTCCAGGTCAGTGGAGGATAGGGAGTAGGCTTGGGGCCTTTCTCCATATCTTTCGACTTCCTCTTTAGGTTCCTTGGGACCAGCAGGGCTGTGTCTTGGGGATTGGGCCCTGCTCCTCATTATTATGAGGCGGACTGTGTCTGCCTGTTAGAGAATAAGGCAGACTCTAGAGTCTGTCAGGGCCTACTCTTTTGTCTATCCCGCACCCCAGCCCGAGGGGCTGGGGGGGCGCCCAGGGGCCGTAAGGTCGTGGACCTACGGCCTGGGGGGTCTTAGGTCACGTCCAGGGGGGACGTGACCTGGGAGCTGAGGGGCGTGCGGGGTTGTCAGGGTTGTGTGGCTCATTACCTCAAGGGGGGTTTATGAATCCCATAGTGAGTAGTAAACGGAGAACCGTGGTAAAACTAGAGGTTACGAATGTAACCCCGGTTTTAGTAGGTTCGGAGTTTACTACTCACCAGACACCCCTTTCTGTGCGCATTTGGCATGCAGAGAGGAGAATGTTAAGAGGAAGAGCCTACGTCACGAGGGAGCTTTATACTCCCGGGTCTTCCGGACTCGTGACATACCCTTAGCCAATCAGTATTGGCGTCGGGAGCGTGTGTGTTGCTCTGTCTCATCGCCTGAGGGCGCTGATATCCCATAGTGAGTAGTAAACTCCGAACCTACTAAAACCGGGGTTACATTCGTAACCTCTAGTTCAGACTGGTTCGAAAAATATTGTTGCAATGGCCTCCAGATTTAACATAGGTTACTGCATCCAAATAGCTCTAATGAGGTGAATGCCAGTTTAACACTTTTTTCTGCCCAGTGTGATGTGGTATTTCTTTACTGTTTGGTTAGGATTTATAATGGTAAATTATGTTTTTTAAATTGCGTGGTTCTGGCATGGCTTCCATGTTTAAAGCGATAGTGCTTAAAAGGGCAAGACCACTTTGGTAGAGGTTTGTGTTGTGTATTTACCTTGCCATGATGTAACTCCAAAGGAGGACAAGAAATAAAAAATAATTGCTCCATTGATTAGAAATTGATCATTCAAAATATGCTCCTCATTGACTTACATTGTACGCTGAAACAGCTCTCAAAGTCACTATTTTAGCACATAAACAAACACAATCAAAGCTAATTCAGACAATATAGAACATCACCAAACCCAGTACTGTTTATTTTTTGAATAAAAATGTCAACTTCCTGCTGATTTTACTATTTGAAGATCCGGATCCACAGATCCAGTCGGGGTTTTCTTCTTAATAAAAATAGTAAAATCAACAGGTTGTGAGCTTGTAGATTGGCGATTTTTTTAAGCAACGCTGTTGTACGACAAAAGTATAAAATAGGGCTAAAGTACTTAATCAGACTTATTGATTTACTAATTATAAACATCACTTGGATACAATTATATTTTAATCGTGTGTAAATATGTTTCTACCAACGACTAGTTTCAAAATTTGCGAGTCAGGCCTGCCTTATAGCCATGGATCACGAGCGTCATGGATAAACTGCAAACTAGTGTTTGCACTTTCTCCATTTATAGCCCGTACATCCACATAAACGTTCAGATTCCAAATATAAAGTGCTGACCTCATGGCCACGAATGTTACAAGTATGTACGGACCCTCAGATGTACACGTATCTTCCGTATTGTTCAATAAAAAGCATTTTAATCCGATCGGTGGCCATTTTCTTAGGTTTTTCGCCATATGCTAACTGTGACCCTATCGGTTGGGAAGTGTATTGCACTCTACATACGTTATAACTCTATGAGGAAATGGCCATCGATCGGATGAAAATGCTTTTTATTAAACAATACGGAAAATACGGGTACTTCTGAGATACCATATATAATTGTAACATCCGTGGCCATGGGTTAAGCACTTTATATTTGAAATCTGAACGTTTATTTAGATGTAAGGACCGTAAAGTTGAAAGTGCAAACACCAGGTTGAAGTTTCGTCATGACTATCATATCATATATGACAGTCATGTTTCAGGGCTATACTCGGGCAAATACACGCCACGGTCATGAACTAACAAGTTGGACAACATTTTAATTCCATAAACTAATTCAATTTACCTGTTATAGTAGATTAGAAGCATGGAAACATCCATGTCTGTAAGGTTCGCTCCTCCTGAGCCGTTAGTTCGACTTCCTGCAGCTCCCCGGTCCGTCTGAGTGTGTGTTCAAAACGGATAAGCTCCGCCTCCGCCTAACCCCTTTGTAATGTTGACGCAATGTTGGGTCAGTGGTTCTCAAACTGTGGATCGGGACCAGCCAGGGGTCCCCACATGATTTTTTTTTCTGGGGGGGGGGGGGGGTCCCCAGATGACAGTGAAGGGACAATTTAAGTAAGCTTTTTAATAAATGAAAAAGTAAAAATATAGCAAATAAAAAGACCATTGCTGCATCAAGAGTAATCAACAAACTATACAAAAAAAAAATTGTCAAACATTGGCCAAATTCTCAAATAATATAAGAAAGAGGCAAACAGCCGATCTGCAAGTTGTGAGCTTGTAGATCGGCTGAAGTTGAAGGATAAAATTAATAATGATAATAATAACTGATATTAATGATGATGTTCACATCATGTAAAAACATTTAACATTTTTGTGCCTTTTGTTTTTTAACCTGTTGTTTTTTAACCTGATTTCCAAAAATGTAAAGTGTGCTATAAATAAAATGTATTATTATTATTTTTGTATTATTATTATTAATATTATTATTACTATTATTATGTATACTTTACATTACTGAGAATGTCTGCAGGTGGCACATCTCTGTGCAGTGTCTGAGCTCTGCCGTGTAAAGGGTGAAGAGAAGGGAGGCCAGCACAGTCCCCTGGGGGACTCTTGTGCTGCAGGTCACAGTGTCAGATGTAAAGTCCCTCAACCTGACGTATTGTGGTCTGTCAGTGAGGTAGTCCATGATCCAGGACACAAGGTGTGGGCCAACATGCATGCTGTTCAGTTTGTCTTTCAGAAGGGGAAGGAGGGGGGAAGGAGGGGGGAAGGAGGGGGGGGGGGGGCTGTATGGTGTTAAAGGCGCTTCGAAAATCAAAAAATAATATCCTCACAGCACCACTTTCCTTGTCCAGGTATGTAGTCGAAGCTATTGAGGTCTGAATTAAAATCCCTGTATAAGGTCGCAGGCACCCCAACTTTAAGCTGGTTCCCTAGGCCTAGTAGGCCTAGAGCCTAGGGAAGTTGAATCGCATTCTTATGCTTTCCTCTGGGAAACACGTCCATGTAAGACACTACAAGACCATTCAACCCTAAGACCACTCAAAATGGTCTTAGGGTTTTAGATTCTTAGGACCATAGTGAAAGTGGAGATCTTCGCCATAAAAGTGTCAAAGAAATTAGACACATATCCACGTGTTCGCATGGACAAGCTCTACAACATATCAAAAGATGGGCCCGTAATACATTATCAAGTTAAAGCACGTTGAAGTGAAGCGGTAACACTAGGCCAGGGGTTCTCAAACTTTTTCATACCACGACCCCATATAATAAGGGAAATCTTTTGGCGACCCCAGCAAACCGCCCCCAAAATATCTCGCTAGAACCACATCATTTCTTTATCCGACATAGCGGTGCAGCTGTTGGTAGTAGGCTACTGGTGGTCTCTGGTTGTCTGTAATTGTTGTCTGACGGTAACGTTACGACGCAGTCTAAGTTAAACTCCGTGCGAGGGCTACAGATGAAACCACATGGATCCGCGGTTCTTGTATTTTGTACCCTCTCGCTTACGGACTAAGTAAATCGTTTTGAAGAGCTCAGCTAAATCATCTGTGTCCTCCTGTGTTGTTGCTACGCTGTGTGCATTGTGTGCAGTGTCAGTGTCGTGTCGGGGTGTGTGTGTGTGGTGTCGGGGTGTGTGAGAGAGAGAGAGAGAGAGAGGTTTCACGTTGGTCGTGGACGCAGCCCCCCCAAATTATACATGCATGATGTGTATTGAAGCACAGCCTATCGGCCTCAGTTGATGCGCGAGACAGGACAAATACACAAACGACTGCCTGGTGTAAAATCCGAGTGAAGGACATCGTCTTTTTTTCCTTCCACTTTGGGTTGCGACCCATAGTTTGAGAATCGCTGCACTAGGCAATTAAGAGCCTAGGTTGTAAACCGTAGGTCTGTGTGGAAGGAAACTTATATTGGGCGAATCGGACACGCACTGATCGAGAATCTGATTTCGGATTCACTCCATGGGCTCCAGAAGGCTAACCCTAACCCAAGGGCAGCTAAGGTTAGGGTTAGCGAAGGTAGGGGGAGGAGGGGAGGGGAGGCGAAGGCATCCCCCCTCCCTCACCCGTCAAAAAAAGAATAAGGCAAATGTCATAGATTCAACATTGAATCAATGTTGGTATTTCAATAATTAAATGGGAGGAGGGGGGAGGGGGAGGAGGGGGTTGCCCCCCCTCCCCCCAACAAGAAAAAAAGAAAAGAAAACGGCAAACTGCATGGATAAAACGTTGAATCAATGTTGTCATTTCAATCATTAAATGGGGGGAGGGGGGGTGTGAGGAGGGGTGTGCCTCCCCCCCTCCCCCCATCAAGAAAAAAGAAAAGAAAAAGGCAAACAGCATAGATTCAATGCTGATTCAATGTTGGCATTTCAATCATTGAATTTGCACCATAGATTCAACGCTGATTCAATGTTGGCATTTCAATCATTGAATTTTGCACTGCAATACAACAGTGATTCAATGTTGAAAAACCATCAGTCTTCAATCGTAACCAAAAATCAACCCTAACGACTATAATTCAACGTTGAATAACCATATTTTGCTATCTGGGTATACACCCCTGTGTGTGCTCTCTCTCCCTCAACCAAAGTTTATAGGCTAGGCCGTGCCTTGTCTAATCACAGGAATTCATTTGGGAGAAAGCCAGGCAGCATTAAACGATCTGAGCTGGCTGAGAGGATCAGATAAATCCCTGTGTTCAATAAACCAAAGCGCCTTTCCTGAACGCAATCATTCTTAACGGGCGCATGAGTGCTGATCCTAATCCTGAATATTTGCAGTGCCCAAAGCTATAGAATCTCTGCCTGACACGCCATGCAGAATCTGGTATGAAAATATTTGACGTTTTGACTTAAAATACGACTGTCATTAAAATTGCTGATCTGCGGAGAGTTCACCTCACCTCCCAGGGTGTGTGTGTGTTTTGCTAGATAGTCAGATAGATTCCCCGACCCACCCCTCATGTTAACAAAGTAATTACACCATCTGTCATGTTATCTCTTTGCAATTACGGAATCTGACAGTTGAAGGCTTTGACCAGCCAGAGATGATGGGGAGGGGAGGGGGTTTACACTATAAGTGCGCCTTCCATAATATCCATGTGAATATCAAATCTAGGTGATATAATATTTCTCATTTTAAAAAGTCAGCCTATCTGCATTCATGGCAACATGTGAAATGGGAAATGATGCCCCCCATCATACATGTGACATTTCAAATCTCTCATAGCAGTTCATCTCTAAGGGATATTTTTCTGACGAATGTATTGTCATGGATTGGGGCTTTAAGAGCTAAGAATTGTTATCTGTTTTAATGTAATTACCACAGAGCCTATTCCCTAGCAATAAGCCCTAATCTCTCATTAGGCTTTCCCTTTGGAATAAAAATGTGCGTCATATTTTTCCATTACTAATTGTAAAAAAAAAACTTTCAATGTGACTGCAGTCATCGTCGTCTTCATCATCATCATCATCATGATCATCATCATCATCATCATCATCACATTCAAGTCGATACAGAAAATAAACCAGATAAACAATATACACATTTTTTTCCCTTTTTTTTTCGAGAAGATTGAGAAGAGAGGAGTGAGAACAGTGGTGTAAAGTAACTTGAGTACGTGTACTCAAGTACAATTTTGAGGTATTTTACTTTACTGGAGTATTTCCATTTTTCTATGCTTTTGACTTCTACTCCACTACATCTCAGAGACAAATATTGTACTTTTACTCCACTGCAATTATTTGAAAACTTTAGCTTTTTGAAAATAGCCGATCAACAAGCTCACGACATGTCGCATGGCGACGCGTTGTGAGCTTGTAGATCGGCTATTTTCAAAAGCCTTTTACACATTTTAGACGGAGATGATTATTTTTGTATTCCGGACTTTTACTTGTAACAGAGTATTTCTACATTGCAGTACCTTTTTCCACCACCGAGTGAGAAAGAGAGAGAGAGAGAGAGAGAGAGAGAGAGAGAGAGAGAGAGAGAGAGGAGAGAGAGAGAGAGAGAGAGAGAGAGAGAGAGAGAGAGAGAGAGAGAGAGAGAGAGAGAGCAGAGAGAGAGAGAGAGAGAGAGAGAGAGAATCTATCTTTCCTCATGGGCAACAGTATGTCTGCTCGCTTGCTAAACAGATGTTTCTCTTGGAGGTCCTTTTTTAATAATGCAGGGCCATGCTGGGTCTCTGGCGTCTTCTCAGACGGACACACGGCCCAATTCTAGTTTTAGGACCCCGGTCACCCCGCCACCCGGTGTGCAACGCTATTATGCCCTTTCATTATGTATCTTAGACTGTATGTGTCTGCAGTGCCTGTTTTTATAAACCATTTCTCCAGGCTTTGTTCTATTTCAATCCTTTTCTAATCAGACTGGAGAGTCTGGTGCAAGTGACAATTGTCAAGAATGTTCCAGGGGTTGCATGCAGGTCCTGGATAAATTAACTAAAAGAGATTAACCCATTGAGACCTGAAGCCGATTCTACATGTCTCCTAAATCTCAACAGTAGGCCTATTCTGAAAAACTTATGTTTCTATATCAGTGTGGTGCTCAATCTTTTTCACGTCAAGGACCCCCAAAATGATATGTATTTGGCCGCAGACCCCCATCAAAATATTTTGTTCCAGGGACCCCCCAGAAGCAAAGATTTGAGTTAAAAATGTTCGCTTTAAAAATATATCTATTCAAAGATTTGCACACATTTTCACGATTTTTTCAAAAATAGCAGATCTACAAGCTCGTAGCGCGGCACTCGGTGCCGCGCTATGAGCTTGTATATCTGCTATTTTTTGAATAGCCAAAGTGTAAAATAATGCTTTTTAGCTCAAATCTAAAAATGACACAGTTCCAGGTCTTAATGGGTTAAAATAATGCCCTGTCTCTCGCGGGGGTGGGGTGGTGGGGTGTCATTTGTCACCTTAGTCGAGTGACTCTGCAGTCAGATTTGATTTATCTCGCTGCTCCAACATCACTCAAACCCTAATCCGCTCTCTTTTCCCCCTCCAGAGGAAATATTTGGCCGGCTTCCTCTCCGTACCAGATGTGAATCCATGTCGGAGGAGGTTATTTCTGGGCTCGCCTAGTCCATCTTCCTGTCTCTTTTCTAATTTTACTGCTCCCTCGGGGCTAAACCGAGGCTACATCTGATGATGTGTATGTCAGAGAACCTCTGGATATAAGAGCATGTCCTGGTACAGTAATCAGTCCCCCGGTGATTGGGAGAGAGAACCCTGCAAAGAAGGGATTCAAATATATATATACTGTATCTAATAGTGCTGGCCACTGCAGTGTTTGGCTGTTGTCCAACATGAATCTAACTTGCACTTAAATCTTAACCCATTAAGAACGGGTTACAGGTTAAATAGCAGATATACAAGCTCATTGCGCGGCACGAGTGCTGTGCTACGAGCTTGTAGATCTGCAATTTTTTTTTAAACTTCATGAAAATGTATGCAACTCTTTGAATATAGGCTATATATATATTTTTAAAGCGAGCTTTTTTTACTCAAACCTTTGCACTCAAACATATTTTGAGATGGGGGGGGGGGGGGTCCGCGGCCAAATACATATAATTTTGGGGGTCCTTGACATGAACAAGTTTTGTTCCAGGGACCCCCAGAAGCAAATATTTGAATACAAAATTTAGTTTCAAAAGATATATATTCAAAGATTTGCAAAAAATGTCACGATAAAAAAGAAAATTTGCAAATCTACAAGCTCATAGCGTGGCACTCGGTGCCGCGCTATGAGCTTGTATATCTGCTATTTTTTAATAGCAAAAATATAAAATAATGGTTATAGGCTATAGCTAAAACGCTTAAATGACAAAGATGCGTTCCCGGTCTCAATGGGTTAAACAGCTTAAGTTCTGCACAATTTATGTTTTCCCTCACATATTAAGTACGTTAAATCATGGGGCTGTAAAAGGATGCGTCTTAACACTGGATGATTTCTTTAGTTTAAAAAAAAACAAATGCATCTCCTTTACACAGACACTCATAGTTTAACTGCTTCATAAATTAGATCCAAGGTTTCCAGATGAGCCCCCATGCAGTATAAAGGGCCTCTCTCCTCAAACAGAATGTATAAGGCTTAAGTCTGAAAGTTAAAGCTGCCACATCCTTCATCAATTTTACATTCGTATATAAGCTGGAAATTGACGTCCCTTTTGGACCTACACCGGGGTCTCGGAGCAAGACCGGGGGGCAGTGAAGAGCTTCATCATCTTTGACAGGAACTGACACCTCGGGCGTTTGTCAGGCCACCAGCCTCAGTGCATCCCTCCCTGGGCGAGCAATTAAGTGTGAGTAGCCGGCGCTGTGTCATTCCTTATGGCTCTAATACCTTTCCTCTGCAGTGAACATCTGAACGGGAGAGAGAACCGTGGCGGCGCTAAGATGTCATCGACTTGCCTGGGTCCTCTACTTTAATTAGGCGAGTCAGATTCAAACTCAAATTGCACGCCGAGGGAAAACAAGACGGAAAACTTTGGGCCGTCCCTTTCATATATCCTCTCCTTTCATTTACTGTGATGTGGCGAGGCAATGTAAATTGTTCATGAAGATGCACTCTATTTTGGTTCATATGCAGTATTATATACATTTTACATTTGAATGGGGACCTTGACTTATGGTGCAATAGGCTCTATGCACAGCAGCCATAGTGTGAGGACATTCACAGGTGTTACCAATGATACTAATGAAGGCTCTGTTCCATTCTGGTCAAACAGAGTCAGGGTGTTGATATTGTTGGCTCACTGGAAACACTGCTACACCAGTGGGACTACAAATTTGGGGTTTCCAAATGGCCCTTTACGGTTGTGTAACTCTGAGAGTTACGGGTCCATTTGGTTCCATTTGTACACTCTCAGAGTTATGGGGGTCGTGGAAATTGAACAATCTGAGAACCACTGTGCTACACGAAATGGAGCAGAGTTTCTTCTTGTGTGTTGTTCTGAACACTATGTCAATCTATGTTGTTGTAGATTTGATGTAGATTTAGTGTAAATCACAGGCATGCTGTGCTTTTACACCCATGACAAACATTCATTTATGAAGTAAAAAATACTGAGATTCTTCTATATCCATTTATATTAATGATAATACGTCAAAGGAATGTATTAATAACATGTCGTTGTGTCTACTAGCTATCGCTTGCTATGCTCATTACATCAAATGAATAGGAATAAAATGGATGGTCAAGCAATGGGAATTTATAATATAATTTCCCATAGCTTGACCAATCCATCTCATTGAAATATTATTTTGATTGTTAAGCAATATCCATTCCATTATTTACTACCACATAATATACCGTTCATGTTAAAGTTTGAAACAAATACGATATAAACTACATTTTTACCATTGTTAGATGACAGTGTTCAATGATTCATGATTTGGTTTGTGACTTGGCCGTTCTGTGCAATTCTTTATCTGAACCGATGCCATTTGATGTCGTTTGTTTGATGTCATTTCTTATGGTATTGAAAGCTTACTGACAAAGCCGAACTCTTGGAGACATTGGGTAACCTATGGTGTGTCAAGCTGTTACTTTGTACTATGGCATCAGAATTCAGACACAGTTTTCCCTTTTATATCTCCAAGACATTCTGATCCTGGAACCAGAAGCCTCCGTTTGAACTCAGTTATTCTGAGATGATTTCTTTACAGCAGAATGACAGCCAAAGAGAGGCTGCAAGCAGTGGTGTGTTTTATCTTAGAAGATCGGAATATTGTTATCTCCTGAACCTTTTCACCACAGAGTGCATTCCTGGGAGATTCTTTTAATATGTGTAAAATTACAGCTGTCATTTCCTGAGCTTGGCAAGGTGACGTGAGGACAGGATAGGAGAAACTACTCTTTGGTATAGTCAAATGTGACCAAAGCGGAATCTACCACACTGTTGATGTACATATACCGAGACATGGATGGAAATGCTATCTGTTTCCTCCTAGTAGCTAAGTGCACTTTCTCCTGCTGTGTCGCATAAAGCCAACCTCAATCTATTTCCAGGGCCTCTCTGAAGGCGAGTACTCAATTGATTGGCAGGGGACGTGGAAAAAGCTGATTGACTAGCTATGGCAGCGTTCGCTTCATGTTGTCTTTATTGTCTTCTAGGGTGGCTCATGAAGATCGGTGTTGGGGTGATTTATATGTAAAAATAGCCAAGGTACAAGTTCACAATGTGCGTTGTGAGCTTGTATATCAGTTATTTTATTTATTTGCAATTCTTTTGTATTATTTTTTTTTTTTTTGATAGTCACGGTATAGAGAGACAGGAAGAGAGAGCTGCGGAGTGACATGCAGCAAAGGCCCACCGTGCTCGGGAATCGAACCCAGGACTCACTGTCAGGCATCAGAGTGTACCACATAGGCTCTGGTGCCTGGCAGCGAGTCCTGGGTTCGATTCCCGAGCATGGTGGGGCCTTTGCTGCCCATGTCACTCCTCAGCTCTCTCTTCCTGTTTCCTGTCTCTCTACACTGTGGACTATCAAAAAAAGCCACTCACCACTCAGCTGTCGTCACCCCCAAGATCGTCTGCTTTTGGCTATAGATCGGCTATTCAATGTGACGCGTTGTGAGCTTATACTGGCTATTTTTAGTGCACGACACGGTGCACAACCAAGTAAAATTATGCATTAGTCACTGAGAGAGAGAGAGAGAGAGAGAGAGAGAGAGAGTGAGTATGGGAGTGCCACGGATTCCCCAGGTGGGCAAAATCTCATTGTCAAAGCTTGAAAATACTAATTATGGTACAGCAGTGCCCTTTCATTACAATTGTAAAACTGTAGTCGGTATCGGAAGTTACAACTGTATTACCGTATAATGTATTGCTCTGACATGAGTGCAATTTGAAGGTAGTATGAACAGAAGACAAAATGATTAGACGTGTTTTTGTGTGTTGTCTAGAACAATTAATACTTTCAAACACAAGCTGTATCAAACGTGTTAGCAGCAACTTAAAGACATGCTGCAGTTGAAAATAACACGTTTTACCAGACTATCAATTACTTTTGTAAATTGACTCAAGGTGATGACGGCTGAAGAGAACACACACGTTGAAGAATGTTTCCTATAAATACCTCAACCAACAGAATTTTTCTTTTTTATAAACATTTTGTCCTAGCCATGAAATTATCAACATTTATTTTTTAATTAACTCTGCCTCTCTTTTTCAATGTGTTAATGTTTGTTCTATTGCATTCCTTTTAATTGTATTTAGGATCCATAATATGGGATTCCAACTAAATGATATGATAATATGTGGGTCAATATGTGGGTTTTAAAAAAAAACTATTGGACAAAGGTGATCCTGACAGAACCCCTGATCTTTTTTCATTTCAGTTTTCTTTCTTTTTTTATCTTTTAAAAAAAACCACTGCTCACACAGTTTGATGTTTAGCTGAGGTGCTGGAGCTTAAAAAACTGAGAAAAAGAACATCTGCACACTCATATCTGTGTGAAAGTCGTTTCATGCGAGCTTACAGTCATTGACCATATTCAAGAGGCATCTGAAACAGTAACGCGTGCAAAAAAAAAAGCATCTTTTTGAGTCGTGAACAGTGGGAAGCAAATCTCTGTATCCCACATTATAAAAAGTATGGACTATTAGTCTTTCATATAACCACAACTGTCCAATGCCCACAATAAGTAGACAAAGGCTAAATGCATTGCATTATGGGGTTTGTTAGCTATAGACCAATAATGCAAAAAAAGAGGCAAGGTGACTACTGTTTCTCTATTACAAACAGCAGCTTCACAGTGTAAACAACACATCTCACAATCCCTCTTCACCAGAAATGTTGTCAAGTCTTAACCAACCACATAAAAAAAGTGTGACTGTACATTTGTAATCGTTTATGATATATCTTCGGCTTGGCCTTTATCTGTTTGACTGGTACATGTACTGTTTCACTCTCATCTGCCTAAGCATACTGATATACTTATTGACGCAATGGTCACGGATTTACACTGTATACCAATGATCAAGGCACAACTGTTGAAGTACTCCTCTACTTTGTAGAATATCATGACACCATGTTATATCATGCACTTATTCATATGATATGCTGTTCCTTTATATAGCTGTTCTAACTCCATATATCCTGGTTATGTAATGTCACCAGTACTATACCTAATCTCTGTGTTTAATAACCTTCAGAACTTGTGTGACACTGCCTGATGGCATCTTGTTCTCCAGTGGTGGAAAGTAACTAAGTACATTTACTTAAGTACTCTACTTAAGTAAAATTTTTGAGGTATTTGTACTTTATTTGAATATTTCCAATTTCCAATACTTTTACTTCTACTCCACTACATCTTGGATCCAAATATTGTACTTTTACTCCACTACATGTATTTGAAAACATTAGTTACTAGTTACTTTGTAGATTTTGTTTAATATTACAAAATATACATTAACCACTTCGGCCCTATATACCTTTCGGCTATTTGAAAATAGCCGATCTACAAGCTCACAATGCGTCGCGATGGGACACATTGTGAGCTTGTAGATCTGCTATTTTCAAACGATTTTATACATTGAAAACTTTTTACTCAAGTACATTTTGAATTCCGGACTTTTAGTTGTAACAGAGTATTTCTACATTGCAGTATTGATATTTTTACTTTTTACATTTGATTACTTTTTCCACCACTGGACAGCTTGCTTATTAGGGCCGCGCTCCCACCAAGAGTTGGCTGGCCGCTGTTTGCAGAATCTGCCAATGCATTGTCAATGCTAATGCGTTGATTCACGCAAGAGCAGATTTTTCCGCTAGTCGCGCAGGACCTTGCGTTTATCTGCTCTCCGCGACTAAGCATAAAACTGCTGGAGGCAGGCGCTGATTTTCTCCCTCTGTCCAATCGGGTGAGTCGAAGGCGGACCGTCTCAAGACTCAGGAAGCAACATGGTGCTCAAGGCAGCAGGCACAGGCGGTGCGGGCTACGGGGAGGCTCCTGAAAGTGAGTGACAGGCGCGACACTCCCGTTTTTTAGAATCCGCTGGCTGCAAAAAACTGTGGCCGCGCACAACCTGCGTTTAACAGCGGCCAGCCAACTCTTGGTGGGAGCGCCCTTACTGAGGAATACTGAATAATCACTCACCAATAAAAGGAATACTCTTAGGACCACATCGAGGGTCTGCTAAATTCACAACAGTAATCACTTAAAAAGTGAGCTTTGATCTAGTGTGTTTGATTTGATTGTCAATATCGCTTTAGGTGGTAAAGTGACTCTCTGTGAATTAATGTGTCTTCAAATGACAAAGTTGTGAGTGGCTAGTTGGCCTCGCTTTTATACATACAAACACCAAACATCCCAGCTATTCAGAGCATTCCAAACTTTTCGTGTCCAATTCGCACAAATGGGTGTCAAAATCTCAAGGCAGACCTAGCTGTATTCATAGCGAAATTATCCACAAGCTCACAGCGTGTCACATCACGGACACATTTTAGAAAATGTGGTGTGTGTGTGTATGTGTATGTGTGAGGGGATAATACATTCCACCTAAAATAGCATTGACAGTTTGGAAGTGAATAAAAAACAAAAAATACAGTATAGGATTTTCCTCTGTATTGGTAAATGAGTGTGCATAAAGTATTGACAGAGTACATAACCTTTTGTATGGTTGTATATATTGCAATAATGGTTGTCACAAAAACCCAAAGCACACCTATAGACTTGTCTTACGGCACATCATCAGTGTATCTCAGCACACCGTTTGGGAACCACTGGCCTGCTGGTCATCTATATATCCTATTCCACCCTCATGTCTCTACGCCTCTCCTGCAACCAGGGATGCAGGACGTGTTTTTTTTTTTTTTTTTAACATACTCATTTCCATTGGGGGGGGGGTATTCCCCGGGTATCCCCCCACTTTTGGGATGAAGGAAAAAGAAAAAGGAAAAACCTCCGACATCTGCACTTCATGGAGTAAATCTTTGTACCAAATTAACCGAATTAACCAAAATAAAGTAACAAAACCCCCCAAAAAAGTAACAACCCATGAAAAAAAACCAAATTTACGCGCTTGCGCTGAGCGCGCTGTCCCCTTCGGTTCTAAAATGCCCTCTGCGCCCCTGCCTGCAACACTCTGTTATTCCTCACAGTTTCTCTGCTCTAGAAACAATGAACACGTTCAAAAACATTTTTCACAATGCTGTTAACAAGTAAACAGATTCTGATGTGATCAATTGCTAAATGTCCCTTAAGATTCCCTGTTGCATTTGATGAGACACAGTGCATCTGTATAGTTCAGTAAAGGACTGTACTTCCAGCTACATTTGTTGACCTCATGACCAATATTTTCTCCAGGCAAAGAACAGAATGAATATGAAAAATAAACAGGATGTTGTTTGTATAAAGCTACTAATTGTCCAATCGACATAATACTGTAACTTTGAGACAAGACAAGACGACAAGACAAGAAGTTCTCCTGCTTGACAACAATGCATCACAGGACGGCCAATTTCTTGTGATTAATGTGTGGGGGGGGGGCCCGTGCCCCCAG
>NW_027660549.1:0-25785 GCF_963280865.1 Gymnoscopelus braueri | reverse complement strand
TACATATTTACCAGTAACCTGATTGTATGACGTTCTGCATAGTAGTGTATATTTGTCTGTCTTCTTAAATGTCATCATGATTTGAGTGCACGGGGATCTCATTTTAAATAGGCCATTGTGCTTTTATGAGCGATCCAGTTTAGAGGACCTTGTATTGGGAATTGTACTTCCATGTACTGTTACCATGTCTTTTCTAAATAAAGTATTCAATCAAAGAGAGAAAGAGAGAGAGAGAGAGAAATATCGTCGCCTTGCTAAACTAATGGCCTAAGTAATTTTTTTAAGTTTTTCAGGAAAAATAAAAAACTGATCCAAAACAAAACTATATGATATTTCTTAATAATTTCACCCAAAATGTTTATAACAAATTATGACTATTTAAATAGAAATAACACTGTCTGTCAGTTATGTAACATAAGAGATTTAAATAGGTTTAAATAGGATTAAATCTGACTTAGGCCAAAAAAAGCAAAAAAACAAAACAAAATGGCCTAAGGGCGCGCTCCCACCACACTTTTCTTTTATCTCTGGGGCGGAATCTGCCAATGCTTTGTCAATGCAAATGCATGGATTCACGGTCTTCCCAAGAATCCACGCATTTGCATTGACAAAGCATTGGCAGATTCCGCCCCAGAGGTAAAAGAAAAGTGCGGTGGGAGCGCGCCCTAAATCAGTAAATAATTTGGCTTAAGTCACAATAACATGTGACTTAGGCCAAAAAAAGGCCTATTTTGTCCTAAGTCACACTAGGGAGTTAGGCCATTATACTAAAAGGGGAGTGAACAGCATGATCCTTTTCAATTAGGAGATAGGCGATTTTACCAGAGGTGGCCAGTGTCATGAGGAGCTGACTTAGGCCATTAGTCTAGCAAGGTGACCATATGGAAATAGAGAGAGAGACAGAGACAGAGACAGAGACAGAGACAGAGACAGAGACAGAGACAGAGACAGAGACAGGGACGGACGGACGGACGGACGGACGGACGGACGGACGGACGGACGGACGGACGGACGGACGGACGGACGGACGGACGGACGGACGGACGGACGGACGGACGGACGGACGGACGGACGGACGGACGGACGGACGGACGGACGGACGGACGGACGGACGGACGGACGGACGGACGGACGGACGGACGGACGGACGGACGGACGGACGGACGGACGGACGGACGGACGGACGGACGGACGGACGGACGGACGGACGGACGGACGGACAGACAGACAGACAGACAGACAGACAGACAGACAGACAGACAGACAGACAGACAGACAGACAGACAGACAGACAGACAGACAGACAGACAGACAGACAGACAGACAGACAGACAGACAGACAGACAGACAGACAGACAGACAGACAGACAGACAGACAGACAGACAGACAGACAGACAGACAGACAGACAGACAGACAGCGAACAATACAGAGAACATAGAAAAGCATTATACAGTTAAGAAAGAAGCAGGTGCGCTTCCTCTGGATGCCTTTTTGTTAGACAGTGGGTGTTCAGCTACAGAGACAAATAATATAAAATATACTACAGAAGTGGAAAAAGCAGCACTCAGAAATAATAAGTGGAAGACAGGCTCAGATGTATGGAAGTCCATGACTTCCTTACAGATGCACATTCTCCTTTGTTTAAGAATGTGAAAATATACATGTAAACTGCAACATAAGGAAAAGAGGTTACCTTTCTGCATTGCTCCAACACAATTTGGATTGTCTCTGTAGTGCGTATATATGCTCCAAGCCCTGAAAGACACATGACCTCAGTGACTCAATCTAGTGATAATCTAATACAGCGCTACTCAACACGCGGCCCGCGGGCGTGTTGTGAAGCACAGGATAGAAATATACATTTCTAAATATATGGGTTGCTTCCTCTTTTTTCGAAAACAAACAGACATACACAGGGGCGTCAATTGGGTATGGCAAGGTAGAATAGTAACCTAATGCAGGTGTAAGACCATTGTGTTTGTATTGTGTTATTATAACTGTTATAAACTATGCATTATACCATAGTTTTCTATGCATTTCGGGGGTTTTGGGGGGTTTGACCCCCCGACATTTTGGGGGGATAGGTGGTACCCAGGATAAGTGTCCCTTATTTCAATCTCTGGGAGTTGGCAACCCTAACCTTGCCATACCTTAGCTTTTGCTGAACTGATGCCACTGGACATACACACAAAATGAACAGGTACAGTGAAAAGAATATGATGTCAAAATGAACATTTTCTTATAACAATAACAATGTGTAGTGTGTTACAAAATCGAAAAATCCAAAATAGGACAGACATTTTTAGCTTGCGGCCCTTGGACTTTTGGTATTTTGCTGAGTGGCTCCAGAGCCATGTTAAGTTGAGTAGCCCTGATCTGATCTAATATAACACGAAAGACACATGAGCTCAGTGACTCAATTTAGTGATAATCTAATATAACACGAAGTAGCTTGCAGCATGACTGCAGGTCAGGAGGTCGCTTTATTTAGAATAAAGGAAGTAGCAGGCACAAGGGAAATCTGGGCATCATTATTTGGGGGAAGACTGTGCACTAGAGAAGACTGCGCTAGAGAAGAGTGGGCAACAGGAAGAGTGGGCACTTTGGGTGCCCAGTCTTCCGGAAGACTTGGCACTTTATGGGGGAAGACTGAGCACCTTTTTGTAAACTCTGCCCAACCCTAACCTTAATCCTAACCTCAGTAAAACTATGCCTAACCCTAACCTTAATCCTAACCTCAGTAAAACTATGCCTAACCCTAACCTTAATCCTAACCTCAGTAAAACTATGCCTAACCCTAACCTTAATCCTAACCTCAGTAAAACTATGCCTTAACCTAACCTTAATACTAACCCTAACCTCAGTAAAACTATGCCTAAACCTAACCTTAATCCTAACCTCAGTAAAACTATGCCTTAACCTAACCTTAATACTAACCCTAACCTCAGTAAAACTATGCCTTAACCTAACCTTAATACTAACCCTAACCTCAGTAAAACTATGCCTAACCCTAACCTTAATACTAACCCTAACCTCAGTAAAACTATGCCTAACCCTAACCTTAATACTAACCCTAACCTCTAACCCTAACCTTAATCCTAACCTCAGTAAAACTATGCCTAACCCTAACCTTAATCCTAACCTCAGTAAAACTATGCCTTAACCTAACCTTAATACTAACCCTAACCTCAGTAAAACTATGCCTAAACCTAACCTTAATCCTAACCTCAGTAAAACTATGCCTTAACCTAACCTTAATACTAACCCTAACCTCAGTAAAACTATGCCTTAACCTAACCTTAATACTAACCCTAACCTCAGTAAAACTATGCCTAACCCTAACCTTAATACTAACCCTAACCTCAGTAAAACTATGCCTAACCCTAACCTTAATACTAACCCTAACCTCTAACCCTAACCTTAATCCTAACCTCAGTAAAACTATGCCTTAACCTAACCTTAATACTAACCCTAACCTCAGTCAAACTGTGCCTAACCCTAACGTTAATCCTAACCTCAGTAAAACGATGCCTTAACCTAACCTTAATACTAACCCTAACCTCAGTAAAACTATGTCTTAACCTAACCTTAATCCTAACCTCAGTAAAACTATGCCTTAACCTAACCTTAATACTAACCCTAACCTCAGTAAAACTATGTCTTAACCTAACCTTAATCCTAACCTCAGTAAAACTATGCCTTAACCTAACCTTAATACTAACCCTAACCTCAGTCAAACTGTGCCTAACCCTAACGTTAATCCTAACCTCAGTAAAACTATGCCTTAACCTAACCTTAATCCTAACCTCAGTAAAACAATGCCTAACCCTAACGTTAATCCTAACCTCAGTAAAACTATGCCTTAACCTAACCTTAATACTAACCCTAACCTCAGTAAAACTATGCCTAACGCTAACCTTAATCCTAACCTCAGTAAAACTATGCCTTAACCTAACCTTATACTAACCCTTACCTCAGTAAAACTATGCCTAACCCTAACCTTAATCCTAACCTCACTAAAACTATGCCTTAACCTAACCTTAATACTAACCCTAACCTCAGTCAAACTGTGCCTAACCCTAACCTTAATCCTAACCTCAGTAAAACTATGCCTTAACCTAACCTTAAAACTAACCCTAACCTCAGTCAAACTGTGCCTAACCCTAACCTCAATAAAATTACGGTATGCCTGAACATAACCTTAACCTCTTAGAACTATGCCTACACTTAACCTCAAAATAATTTGTTGTTGGGAAAAATGTTTTGGACGGTGGTAAGAGAATCATCTGAATGTAGCTGCATTTCAGTAATACGCATGTGTGACCCACCCATAACGTGTCACATTTTTGTGTTGATTTATTTATTTTATTTTGTGATTTTGGGAGCTGTCATTGTTAATGTATTAGTATTCATCTTGGTCAGTAGGGGGCAGTATCAGAGCGTTTTCTTCCTCATAGAATGCTATTACCTGCAGACCAGAGGCTCATTCTGATGAGAGCAACCAGTCTGAAAACAACTAAAACGTTCTGTGTGCTTCTTTCTCCTGTTAAACAGGTTAGTTGTGGTGCATCAACTCACTGAATGATATCAATGTGATCATTATAACATTAAGTACACGTTCTGAAGTTTTTGCAAGATGTGGTTATTGTTTGTGAATGAATCCAGTGCAGAACACAGTAGTTTGGCTGGGGCAATCAATGCAGAATGGCGATATATATATTTATAGAAGGATATGTGATGAAGCCCCCAAAAATATCTTTAAAAAAAAGAAAGATATGTGACCAAATGGGTACCAGTAATACTTTTGGATAAACCAAAGTGTGACTACGCCACCCTTTTAAGTGGAGAGACCTTCGAACCACAGGAATCTACTACATTTTAACCAAAAATCCCCACACAAGTTAGGTATTCTATTTGACAATAGAGAGACGGACAGAGAGGCTTTTGTGTGAACAATCACTGACAGCTTATTTAAATATTTAAACGGCACTATTAAAAAACATGCAAATGATTTTATTTGACACCCAGGAAACTCTGCCAAATCAAACATCTACAAAGTCCTTTATGTTCTCTATGTCCGCAAAGAGCCATGGGAACATATGTACATATGATGTGGGAATGTCCAGGAGTACTAGCTTTTTGGGCCAAGGTTGCACTATTTCTCACTGACATAATGGAGATAAATATACCTTGTTTGCCACACATTCTATTATTAAATGATGATTCATCTCTAAGATTAACACCTCATAAAAAGAGAGTGTTTTTGGCTGGTTTAACGGCAGCAAAGAAAATGCTTGTAATGAGATGGAAACCACCTCACAATCTCAATATTTACCGTTGGAAGTTGTCCTTCTACGAAGTCTTGAGATTAGAGGCATCCAGTGCTAGAGCACAGGGCGCAAGGACAGAATCGATTCAAATTTTACTTACTGCGGCCCAGAAGGTTAAATCAGTACTCCACTAGGTTGAACACATGTACTCTGACATCTGAGACTGAACAAAAAGAATGTTATTTTTTTTGTGCTGTTTTGTTTGTTTCCCTTCCATTCACTCTTTAACAAGATTATCTAACAAACACAATTATGATTTACTTTGATTTTTCACTTCATTGCATTATCAAAAAAAAATATCTTATTATTTATATGTATACATCATGGTTTCACCGTCCTAAAATGTCTGTGCGAACCCGGGGGTCTGGTAGGGGCGGGGGGTTTAAGAAGCGACCTGGGCTCTCTAGCAGCCACATGATCAGAGGATACAGTACATGACTATATGAACTGAAAAGACACTTTCGTATGTCACTGTGAGTAACTGTATGAACTGCTTACCCACACAAATGTGATATAATGTCTGTCACCTCTGAAAGCTTGTTTTAAAAAAAGATAAAATAAAAAAAGTTGGTCACAAAAAAAAAAAAAAAAACATGCAAATGACAGACTGTGTGTCTATACCAATATTAATTCACCTGGGGGGGGGGGGGGTCAATAATGACACTTCAGGAACACTAACACTGCAAACTGTTAAGAGACTAGGATAAATAAAACTGCAACACACAAATGGAAAATGAACACTCTTGTTAAAGTACACACAATATTTACCTTACACTGTTTACACAATATAAACACTGCACACTACTGTAGAAGTGGGTAAGGGGTAGGCAACGGTCTTCAACACAAAGGTAACAAAGGTACAATGAATAACTAACAAAAGCTGAACACAAGGAATGAGGCACAACAACTACTAAAACTAGACGCGTCGCAATTCAGGGAAATTGCAAAGTGTGGTTGCGCCGACCCCGGTCGCAGGTCGCCGCCGCCGGGACTTGAGGAATAGGGAGGAATACCGTCGGAGGCCGTGCGACGTGCCATTCGAATTTGGTGCTGATCGGATCCTGCGTCTGATTTTAAGAAATAGGCCCCTCCCACTAAATAAATAGGCCCCTTCCACAAATGTAACGGACCAATCATATTGTCACCTCACTCCTGAGATCACCTGCTTTTCATTTTGAGAGGAGTGATCCCCCCAAAAATCATAGTGGGCCCCTCCCACAAATTTTGGAAGCCAATTACAGACAAACGGTAAGGACTATCAAAATTCCGTTTGGATGTGTTTATCGCATGGGTCCAGAGATCACGTGTACCGATTTTTTGTGGGATTTGGACAAAAATCTGTAGGAAAATAAGCAAAAAGTGTGTTTTGAAGAAAATTAAAAATGCTGGAAAATCTATCCTGACGCAAATGGGCGTGGCCTATATGGGGAGTTGCGTCGTGACCCAAGGAATCTAGGGAAAAAATATTTTTATTCTACGACCTACGGTTCAAGTGTTATAGGCCAAAACGTGAAGTGGGTTGTTATAGCGCCACCATGAGGCCGACTGGTGTAAATATTTGTTTTAATAATTTCGGACTAAATTATGAACCTCCCCTCCAAGTCTTGTAACTATAGCCCTTACGGTTTCTGAGAAAAAAATACTTGAATGAGAGTTTTTTCATTTTCCCATTAAAGTGGCTGGGGACATTTAATGCACTAATAAATCAATATCAATTAAACTATGTAACCAATGTCTTAGCAAAGTACAAGCACACGATTCCCGATGAAACCGGTCATTTTGACATATGGCACGAAATTGGGGAAAAAACTGTGGGAGGAGTAGCGAGTAAAAATAAAGTTTATCTATAAGAACTAAATAAAGAACATAGAGTACTATAGTCTGGTTGCAACCACACTAATAAACTGGAAGTAAACAGTAGCTGCCCTGCTGACCACTGTCCCTGCGTCACCACTTCAGCCTAAAATGTACAAAAATACCAATCAATCTCCAAGCCCTATGTCCTACCTCCTAGGCCTGAGGCACATATATACGCAACAGGTAAGAGCTAGGGCTGACCAGGATCTGTTCGTCTGGCACTGAGTGTTTTATAATAATACACACAGAAAAGAATAGCCTATACTTCAACATCACAGAAACAGTATGAAGGTATAATTATATAAACCACATTGTCGGGTGAATGCATTTAAAGGTAGAGTAAGTGATTTACTTTGGTTAAAATAAGTGTTAAATAGCTCTATATTCTGATAGTATTCATTGCTATAGAGTGTTTGTTCAGTAAAAGGAGTCTCCCATGTCTCTCCAGCTCTTTATTAAACAGAAATGCATTTTCAGTACTCCCTCCTGATTGGCTTAAATGTTGTCACCTACAGTACCTGAAAATGTACTTCATTATGTTTACTAAAGAGCTGGAGAGACCCCTGTGACCGAACAAACGCTCTGTAGCAATGATTACTATCACAATATACTAACTTTTTAACAAAAACAAAAACAACTAGACGCGTCGCAATTCTGGGAAATTGCAAAGTGTGGTTGCGCCGACGCCGGTCGCGGCCGCCGGGACTCGAGGGATACACCGGGAGGAATACCGTCGGAGGCAGCGCGACGTGCCATTCGAATCGGGTGCCGATCGGATCCCGCCTTCGCGATACGTGCCGTTTTGATTTTAGAAAATAGGCCCCTCCCACTAAATAAATAGGCCCCTCCCACAAATGTAACGGGCCAATCATATTGTCACGTCACTCCTGATATCGCTTTTATTTCATTTTGAGGGGATTGATCAACCCAAAAATCATGTTTTTGCATCAAACGGTTACATTTTGTGCATTTGTGGCGCCCCCTATGGGTCAAAGTGGAAATGCTTTTGGGGATTTGTTGAGTAAACCATCCAGTCCCAGCAAAGACGCACTAGAATTGACCAGTAGTCACTGGGAGGTTCAGTTGGGGCAAACGCAGTCCCCACAAACATCATTTACTATTCTGTGCCTATCGGTACATAATTCGGACGGGGCTGAGTAGGCTCAAAGCGAACTTCGCAACGTTCGGCACGGCAACTCGCGCGCCTTAGCGCGCTCGGTGGTGCCTCTCGTGGCTCAAGTTCGCTTGAGACTGCGCCCCTCCATCGCGGTTGGGTCCATAACTATATTTGTTTTCCTAAAATCTTTTATTGAGTCCTAAATCCTGTACCATTCTTATAATGAGACTATGGATGAATTTTGGTATGCAGTCCAACTAAGGTGGGACTCAGGATGACTGGACGTACCTGCCATGCACAGTCCCCAGTGAACATTCCTCACAAAGCTCACTGGCAATTTTATTTATAGTTTGTAAACATGCCTAAAAACCTAAACTTTGAAGAAAGGGAAAATGGTTAACCCTAATGGGGAATCCTTTCTTAGGAAAGGCGAAACAGCCAAAAAGAACTTAGGGCCAAGATTTAGAATTTAGATTAAAGACTTAGTAAACAGAATGTAAAAGTACAAGGACCTTAAAATTAAAGAGTAACGGGATCCCAAAAAGACTTTCTTTCAAAAACAAGATGGCGAGAGCAAAAATTCCTTGCTCTGCCTTTTTTGGAAAGGATGCCCTTTCTAAAAAAGGCTTAGCACTGAAGTCCAACCCAAACCATTCCCTAACCTCAGTAAAACTATGCCTAAACCTAACCTTAATCCTAACCTCAGTAAAACTATGCCTTAACCTAACCTTAATACTAACCCTAACCTCAGTAAAACTATGCCTTAACCTAACCTTAATACTAACCCTAACCTCAGTAAAACTATGCCTAACCCTAACCTTAATACTAACCCTAACCTCAGTAAAACTATGCCTAACCCTAACCTTAATACTAACCCTAACCTCAGTAAAACTATGCCTAACCCTAACCTTAATCCTAACCTCAGTAAAACTATGCCTTAACCTAACCTTAATACTAACCCTAACCTCAGTCAAACTGTGCCTAACCCTAACGTTAATCCTAACCTCAGTAAAACGATGCCTTAACCTAACCTTAATACTAACCCTAACCTCAGTAAAACTATGTCTTAACCTAACCTTAATCCTAACCTCAGTAAAACTATGCCTTAACCTAACCTTAATACTAACCCTAACCTCAGTAAAACTATGTCTTAACCTAACCTTAATCCTAACCTCAGTAAAACTATGCCTTAACCTAACCTTAATACTAACCCTAACCTCAGTCAAACTGTGCCTAACCCTAACGTTAATCCTAACCTCAGTAAAACTATGCCTTAACCTAACCTTAATCCTAACCTCAGTAAAACAATGCCTAACCCTAACGTTAATCCTAACCTCAGTAAAACTATGCCTTAACCTAACCTTAATACTAACCCTAACCTCAGTAAAACTATGCCTAACGCTAACCTTAATCCTAACCTCAGTAAAACTATGCCTTAACCTAACCTTATACTAACCCTTACCTCAGTAAAACTATGCCTAACCCTAACCTTAATCCTAACCTCACTAAAACTATGCCTTAACCTAACCTTAATACTAACCCTAACCTCAGTCAAACTGTGCCTAACCCTAACCTTAATCCTAACCTCAGTAAAACTATGCCTTAACCTAACCTTAAAACTAACCCTAACCTCAGTCAAACTGTGCCTAACCCTAACCTCAATAAAATTACGGTATGCCTGAACATAACCTTAACCTCTTAGAACTATGCCTACACTTAACCTCAAAATAATTTGTTGTTGGGAAAAATGTTTTGGACGGTGGTAAGAGAATCATCTGAATGTAGCTGCATTTCAGTAATACGCATGTGTGACCCACCCATAACGTGTCACATTTTTGTGTTGATTTATTTATTTTATTTTGTGATTTTGGGAGCTGTCATTGTTAATGTATTAGTATTCATCTTGGTCAGTAGGGGGCAGTATCAGAGCGTTTTCTTCCTCATAGAATGCTATTACCTGCAGACCAGAGGCTCATTCTGATGAGAGCAACCAGTCTGAAAACAACTAAAACGTTCTGTGTGCTTCTTTCTCCTGTTAAACAGGTTAGTTGTGGTGCATCAACTCACTGAATGATATCAATGTGATCATTATAACATTAAGTACACGTTCTGAAGTTTTTGCAAGATGTGGTTATTGTTTGTGAATGAATCCAGTGCAGAACACAGTAGTTTGGCTGGGGCAATCAATGCAGAATGGCGATATATATATTTATAGAAGGATATGTGATGAAGCCCCCAAAAATATCTTTAAAAAAAAGAAAGATATGTGACCAAATGGGTACCAGTAATACTTTTGGATAAACCAAAGTGTGACTACGCCACCCTTTTAAGTGGAGAGACCTTCGAACCACAGGAATCTACTACATTTTAACCAAAAATCCCCACACAAGTTAGGTATTCTATTTGACAATAGAGAGACGGACAGAGAGGCTTTTGTGTGAACAATCACTGACAGCTTATTTAAATATTTAAACGGCACTATTAAAAAACATGCAAATGATTTTATTTGACACCCAGGAAACTCTGCCAAATCAAACATCTACAAAGTCCTTTATGTTCTCTATGTCCGCAAAGAGCCATGGGAACATATGTACATATGATGTGGGAATGTCCAGGAGTACTAGCTTTTTGGGCCAAGGTTGCACTATTTCTCACTGACATAATGGAGATAAATATACCTTGTTTGCCACACATTCTATTATTAAATGATGATTCATCTCTAAGATTAACACCTCATAAAAAGAGAGTGTTTTTGGCTGGTTTAACGGCAGCAAAGAAAATGCTTGTAATGAGATGGAAACCACCTCACAATCTCAATATTTACCGTTGGAAGTTGTCCTTCTACGAAGTCTTGAGATTAGAGGCATCCAGTGCTAGAGCACAGGGCGCAAGGACAGAATCGATTCAAATTTTACTTACTGCGGCCCAGAAGGTTAAATCAGTACTCCACTAGGTTGAACACATGTACTCTGACATCTGAGACTGAACAAAAAGAATGTTATTTTTTTTGTGCTGTTTTGTTTGTTTCCCTTCCATTCACTCTTTAACAAGATTATCTAACAAACACAATTATGATTTACTTTGATTTTTCACTTCATTGCATTATCAAAAAAAAATATCTTATTATTTATATGTATACATCATGGTTTCACCGTCCTAAAATGTCTGTGCGAACCCGGGGGTCTGGTAGGGGCGGGGGGTTTAAGAAGCGACCTGGGCTCTCTAGCAGCCACATGATCAGAGGATACAGTACATGACTATATGAACTGAAAAGACACTTTCGTATGTCACTGTGAGTAACTGTATGAACTGCTTACCCACACAAATGTGATATAATGTCTGTCACCTCTGAAAGCTTGTTTTAAAAAAAGATAAAATAAAAAAAGTTGGTCACAAAAAAAAAAAAAAAAACATGCAAATGACAGACTGTGTGTCTATACCAATATTAATTCACCTGGGGGGGGGGGGGTCAATAATGACACTTCAGGAACACTAACACTGCAAACTGTTAAGAGACTAGGATAAATAAAACTGCAACACACAAATGGAAAATGAACACTCTTGTTAAAGTACACACAATATTTACCTTACACTGTTTACACAATATAAACACTGCACACTACTGTAGAAGTGGGTAAGGGGTAGGCAACGGTCTTCAACACAAAGGTAACAAAGGTACAATGAATAACTAACAAAAGCTGAACACAAGGAATGAGGCACAACAACTACTAAAACTAGACGCGTCGCAATTCAGGGAAATTGCAAAGTGTGGTTGCGCCGACCCCGGTCGCAGGTCGCCGCCGCCGGGACTTGAGGAATAGGGAGGAATACCGTCGGAGGCCGTGCGACGTGCCATTCGAATTTGGTGCTGATCGGATCCTGCGTCTGATTTTAAGAAATAGGCCCCTCCCACTAAATAAATAGGCCCCTTCCACAAATGTAACGGACCAATCATATTGTCACCTCACTCCTGAGATCACCTGCTTTTCATTTTGAGAGGAGTGATCCCCCCAAAAATCATAGTGGGCCCCTCCCACAAATTTTGGAAGCCAATTACAGACAAACGGTAAGGACTATCAAAATTCCGTTTGGATGTGTTTATCGCATGGGTCCAGAGATCACGTGTACCGATTTTTTGTGGGATTTGGACAAAAATCTGTAGGAAAATAAGCAAAAAGTGTGTTTTGAAGAAAATTAAAAATGCTGGAAAATCTATCCTGACGCAAATGGGCGTGGCCTATATGGGGAGTTGCGTCGTGACCCAAGGAATCTAGGGAAAAAATATTTTTATTCTACGACCTACGGTTCAAGTGTTATAGGCCAAAACGTGAAGTGGGTTGTTATAGCGCCACCATGAGGCCGACTGGTGTAAATATTTGTTTTAATAATTTCGGACTAAATTATGAACCTCCCCTCCAAGTCTTGTAACTATAGCCCTTACGGTTTCTGAGAAAAAAATACTTGAATGAGAGTTTTTTCATTTTCCCATTAAAGTGGCTGGGGACATTTAATGCACTAATAAATCAATATCAATTAAACTATGTAACCAATGTCTTAGCAAAGTACAAGCACACGATTCCCGATGAAACCGGTCATTTTGACATATGGCACGAAATTGGGGAAAAAACTGTGGGAGGAGTAGCGAGTAAAAATAAAGTTTATCTATAAGAACTAAATAAAGAACATAGAGTACTATAGTCTGGTTGCAACCACACTAATAAACTGGAAGTAAACAGTAGCTGCCCTGCTGACCACTGTCCCTGCGTCACCACTTCAGCCTAAAATGTACAAAAATACCAATCAATCTCCAAGCCCTATGTCCTACCTCCTAGGCCTGAGGCACATATATACGCAACAGGTAAGAGCTAGGGCTGACCAGGATCTGTTCGTCTGGCACTGAGTGTTTTATAATAATACACACAGAAAAGAATAGCCTATACTTCAACATCACAGAAACAGTATGAAGGTATAATTATATAAACCACATTGTCGGGTGAATGCATTTAAAGGTAGAGTAAGTGATTTACTTTGGTTAAAATAAGTGTTAAATAGCTCTATATTCTGATAGTATTCATTGCTATAGAGTGTTTGTTCAGTAAAAGGAGTCTCCCATGTCTCTCCAGCTCTTTATTAAACAGAAATGCATTTTCAGTACTCCCTCCTGATTGGCTTAAATGTTGTCACCTACAGTACCTGAAAATGTACTTCATTATGTTTACTAAAGAGCTGGAGAGACCCCTGTGACCGAACAAACGCTCTGTAGCAATGATTACTATCACAATATACTAACTTTTTAACAAAAACAAAAACAACTAGACGCGTCGCAATTCTGGGAAATTGCAAAGTGTGGTTGCGCCGACGCCGGTCGCGGGTCGCGGCCGCCGGGACTCGAGGGATACACCGGGAGGAATACCGTCGGAGGCAGCGCGACGTGCCATTCGAATCGGGTGCCGATCGGATCCCGCCTTCGCGATACGTGCCGTTTTGATTTTAGAAAATAGGCCCCTCCCACTAAATAAATAGGCCCCTCCCACAAATGTAACGGGCCAATCATATTGTCACGTCACTCCTGATATCGCTTTTATTTCATTTTGAGGGGATTGATCAACCCAAAAATCATGTTTTTGCATCAAACGGTTACATTTTGTGCATTTGTGGCGCCCCCTATGGGTCAAAGTGGAAATGCTTTTGGGGATTTGTTGAGTAAACCATCCTCGACATGAGATTCAAATTTGGGATTGACTGGACGTTTCGTTCGCGTTTTTTGGCATTTTTTGTAAAACAGGCCCCTCCCGCTAATTTTGGAATCCAATTACCGAAAGGTATGGATTATAAAAATTCCGCTTGGATATGTTTATCGCATGGGTCCATAGATCATGTGTACCGATTTGTGTGAGATTTGGACAAAATCTGTAGGAGGAGGAGCTAAAAGTGTGTTTTGAAGAAAATTCAAAATGGCGGAAAATCTATCCAGACGGAAATGGGCGTGGCCTATATGGGGAGTTGCGTCGTGACCCAAGGAATCCAGGGGAAAATATTGTTTTATTCTACGACCTACGGTTCAAGAGTTATAGGCCAAAAGGTAAAGTGGGCTGTTATAGCGCCACCATGTGGCAGACTGGTGTGATTATTTTTTAAATAATTTTGCAATAAACTATGAACCTCCCCTCCAAGTCTTGTAACTCTAGCCCTTACGGTTTCTGAGAAAAAAAAATACTTGAATTTGAGTTTTTTCATTTTCCCATTAAAGTGGATGGGGAAATGTAATGCACTAATAAATCAATATCAATTAAACTATGTAACCAATGTCTTAGCAAAGTACAAGTGCACGATTCCCGGTGAAGCCGATCATTTTGACATTATGGCACGAAATTGGGAAAAACTGTGGGAGGAGTAGCAGCCCGAAATAAAGTTTTCCAGAAAGAATAAAGTCGGTAGAGTACTTTAGACTGGTTGCCCATTCGGGCAACCACACTAATTACCAAAAAATATCACTTACCTTACCTTTAACTCCATGATTGACATGAACCTCTGGTTGATATAAAACCATAAACCACAATGAACACTAAGAGCCAACTCCTATCAGGCTCTGCTAATGCATGAGAGCTCTGGGTCCAACAGTTTCACACCAATGCAAGAGATTCTAACATGTAATAGCAACAGTAAGTAATCTAACTTCACAATAACTAGAAGTGGCAAAGTGCATAACCCGAAATGTCAGTTCCTACCTTTCAGTTCTGTTCAACCCGCAACGCCGGCAACAGGTGAACCACGGACACGACAAATGTGAACGTGCAATTAATTCAATCATTTGAATAAGCATATATGACGTACATTCACATTAGCATATTTATCTTTATTCCCCTTTATCATATGATAACTCTATGCCCTGGCCTGCACACAGTGTCTCTGTCTGCTCTGTCCTTGTTGAGCCTTAGATCCTCAGGCAGGGCTCTCTTGACTGTACTGTGGGTGAAAGGGCTTTTGCAGGCTGCACATACTTAAGACTCTGGAACGCCCTGCCTCAGAACCCGAGGGTTGCAAACTCAGTGTCATCATTTAAATCACTTCTGAAAACTTACATTTATACCAAGGCCTTCTCTTAAATTGTTTTTGTTGTTGTTTTGTTTTAATTGTTGTTTATCTTACTATCTATTTTTAAGCAGAATCATTGTTTCCCTCTGTAATATATATTATATAAAATACAGTATGTATTTTTGTCTCCGCCAGGCCGATAGGCATGGCGAGAGAGTATGTTTTGCCCCCCGTCCGTCCGTCCGTCCGTCCGTGTGTGTGTCCGTCCTTCTGTCTGTGACCAGCTAATCTCCGCCACCGTTGGCCCGGTCGCTGTGAAACTGCGCACACACACTCCCTGGATGCCACAGCAGAACCTCTGCCCCACATTTTTCAGATCAGCCTGTCATAGCGCCACCATGAGGCAGACTTTTGAAAAACATATTTTTTGCTATTACTCCTACAGATTTTGTCCAAAAACCACGCAAATTGGTACACAGTATCTCTATAGCCATGTGATCAACACGGATCTGTCTGATTTCCCATATTCCATCATGATTGGCTAAAATTGGCTTCCAAAGTTTACAGGATTGGTACATTTTGAACAAAATGCCTCAAATCATGAACGCAACATGCGATTTCCGTGAAATTTTCTACAGAGATTGCCACTTGGCCCAGGAAGAAATGCCACTTGAAAACGTTCACATCAGCCTCATGGTGGCGCTATAACAGGCCGATTCACGTTTTTAGCTATACAGTAACTGCACCAATCTGTGTGAAACTTTGCACGCACACTCCCTAGAGGCCAAGGAAAAACCTTTGCCCTGCATTTTTCACATATACCTTTTAGAGCGCCACCAGGAGGCTGAGTTTTGTAATACCCATTTTTTGCTCTTACTCCTTCAGCAAATCGGTATACAGTATCTCTATAGTCATGTGATCAACATGGATGTGTCCGATATTTCATATTCCATCCGACTTGGCTAACATTGCCTTCCAAAGTTTGCAGGATAGGTCCCTTGTGAACAAAATTCCTCAAATCATGAACGCAGTGTGCGATTTCCGTGAGACACTACATTAATTTGAAATAACGAAGAGGTTACCTTTCTGTGTTGCTCCAAATAGTTTTGGACGGTCAGTTCTTTTTTTTATATATCTGTTTATTGGGTTTTTTTACAGTTTTTTTTCTTCCTCCCATGTGAGGACTTCATTCGTAAACTTAAAATGTATACATGTACAGTATGTTATACATAGGTACCCCTCATTTCCCTCCCGTCCACCCGCTCACCCTCCCACCCACCCGCGCTTCCCAGATGCAGAGACCGTACTGCAAAAAAAAAAGAAGGACGGTCTGTTCGACGCACCAAAATAAAACAGAGTTCTCTGACATAATGTCATGTTTTGCAATCACGCCTACAGGTGGTTAGAGAGTGTTAGTAAACAAAGCTTCATTTCAAATGAACTGGCATCCGGTCTAGAGCCCGCATTCCCTATCCGTAAATGTGCACACACGCATACATGCACGCAGCGTTTCCGTATTCGCTCTAGACCCGGACCGGATCTGCACCCTGCAAAGCGAACTGATCAGGTGTGGCTCAGGTGTGAGCAGTGAGCCTAGTGCTTATGTGTGAGTCATGTTAAGTATAGAGACTAAATAAAGGTTTACAACTTGTGGGCACAGGTACAGTAGCTTACCACTGTTGCAATCTAGAATTAAATGGGTATGAGAAAAGCTGTACTAACTCTCAACACAGGGCTTCTATGTTGTAATAGAATTCCATTATTTTATATATTAATTGCTCCAGTAGCCTTGTACTGCAGAGACACATTATACCTTTAAGAGAACAGAGCAGAGCAGCAGTGACTGACTGACCTGAGACAGTGCTACAGTACAGAGTGTGGTGAAGACTGCTTTGTGAAAATAAAACACCACAGAATCGGAGCAATGAAGTGGCCAAAAAGAGAACAGAGAATTTGTCTGGAGTCTGAATGTCTCAAGAGGGCAACACTACCCAGAACACAATGTGCCTTGTACTCGCACTTACACAACTGGTTTGTTTAAACTTTTTTCACAATCAATATCGCACTGATCCTGATTGTCTTGATGGTGATGTAACCACTCAGAAGCTTCTGTGTCAGCAATGATGCAATATGGACACACACTTCAGTTTGTAGGGGAAATGGAAGGTGCTGGAGATGTAGTTAGGAAAAGTGCAAAGAGGAGTAAAAGGAGGGAAAGCACTTTGCACAGGTAAACCAGCATCAGTCTAAACAATATAGGCTACTATCAAAATAATAATCTGCGCATTGAAACTATAGGATACTAGGTAAACAAACCTAGCATCTGTCTAAATAGAACCTTGTGGTCAAGAAGAAAAACAAGCCTAAGAAACAAAAACATGAGAACAAATGACCAGGGTAAGTCTGTATGGTTGTCAGAACTAGGTCAAGGGCTACAGCCTAAGGTGGACATACCTTAATAATGGATTATTATGCACTAGAATTTCACCTACCCTTCTAAACCCATCTCTTCAGACTCGCTTTGCAGTCACAGTCAGCCCCACTCTCCTTGTATCCACAAGTTTGTGGGCATCACTTCCTGTCAATTTGATCCAATGAAATCCAATGAAATCGACAGGAAGTGATGCCCACAACGCCCTAGGAAACTTGTGGATATACTCATTTGTGTGATATTTTACATTAATAAGTGGAAAACATTTTAAAGACCATCATATCTCAAGGCCTGGAAAAAAGGTTTTTACATTTCAAGACTTCTCTAGTTTCTTTTAGACAGATATGCATTTTTATTTGACTGTGTTTCAGCTTAAGGGGAACATTATGCTTCATTTCTTAAACAGACGACTGCATTTTTGTTTCAATGTAAAAGACAATAGAGACAATGTAATAGACAATAGTAATAGTAGGGGGTACTAAGTGAAAAATCGTTATGCGGCGGATAAAAGCATGAAATTTGATACAGATGTCCCTTGGGTCATCCTAAAACATCCTAGAAGGGGTGCCCAAAAAAATCTTAAACAGGAAGTGAGTTATGGACAAAATCCAAAATGGCCACCTAAACTGTTGACCGTTGACTCAAAAGACACCAAAATAATATCCAAAAAGCATAAAATGTGGCACACATGTCCTTTGGGTCATCCTAAGACATCCTAGAAGGGGAGCCCAAAAAAATCTGAAACAGGAAGTGAGTTATTGACCAAATTGAAAATGGCCGCCTAGTGTTGTCGATTGACTCAAAAGACAACTAAAGAATCTCCAAAAAGTATAAAATGTGTCACACATGTCCCTTGGGTCATCCTAAGACATCCTAGAAGGGGTGCCCAAAAAAGTCTTCAACAGGAAGTGAGTTATTGACTAAATTGAAAATGGCCGCCTACAGTGTTGGCGATTGACTCAAAAAGCCTATAGAATCTCCAAAAAGTATACAATTTGGCACATATGTCCCTTGGGTCATCCTAACACATCCTAGAAGGGGTGCCAAAAATAATCTGAAACAGGAAGTGAGTTATTGACTAAATTGAAAATGGCCGCCTACAGTGTTGAAAGATGATGCAAGATACCTACAGAATCTCATAAAAGCATGAAATGTGGTACAAATGTCCCTTGGGTGATCTGAACGCATCCTACAAGGGGTGCCCAAAAAGGTTTTAAACAGGAAGTGACCGCCTAAAAGCAGTTGACACAAAAGAAAACATAAGGGGACGTCATAAAAGTGTATAATTTGGTACGTACATTGAGTGCTTCTTAATATATCCTAGAAGGGGTTATTTATTTGTTTGCTTGTTTATTAAACTTTTTAGGAAGGGACCATGTTGAAGAAATTCTAAATGGCTGTTTAAACAGTTGACCATGGCAGTCTGCATATTATGCAGACTCAATACGACAGGTTATGCAGTGCATAACTTGCCGTATTTTGTAGTCTACCTTCTGTTTTCATTTCTACATCACTTATTTATTTTACTTTCTGCATAATTTTTTTATTGTACTCTTTGAATCTTCTTTATTTATCTAACTCTCTGCATATTCTCATTTATTTTACTCTGCATCTTATCTTACTCTGCATATTCTTATTTTACTCTCTGCATCTTATTTATTTTGCACTCTACATCTTCTTGCTTGTTTTACACTCTATCTTCTCATGTATTTTCTTCTTGATAATTACTGTTTTTTTGTGATTAGTGTTTAGTAACTACATGTATTCATGTGTGCCATTTCGCAATTACCAGCACATTGGCATAATGCTCTGCAAGGTAACCCAGCATCCCGGCATCTACACTTTCTCGAACAGAAGGGCTCAGCTTTGCAGCCACACTTGAGTTCTCTACAAACTTAAGCAGCCTCTGGCAAGAGTGTCCATAAAGGTGTCCACGAATCAGCGACTTTAATTTATTTGTCAGGAGATGGTAGAGATTGCATAGCTTTCAGGCTTCTGGACCAAATGCTAGATTGGCTCGATTTGAATATTGTAGCAGTGCAGCCCGTGTGGGAGGAGTGTTTTCCATTTTTTGGCACCCCTTAGGATGCATTCAGATCACCCAAGGGACATTTGTACCAAATTTCATGCTTTTATGAGATTATTTTTTATGAGTGTCTTTTGCATCATCTGTCAAGACTGTACACAGCCATTTTCAATTTAGTCAATAACTCACTTCCTGTTTCAGATAATTTCAGGCACCCCTTCTAGGATGTCTTAGGATGACCCAAGGGACATGTATGCCATTATGAGATTCTTTAGTTGTCTTTTGAGTCAATCGACAACACTGTAGGCGGTCATTTTCAATTTAGTCAATGACTCACTTCCTGTTTAAGATTTTTTTGGGCACCCCTTCTGGGATGTCTTGGGATGACCCAAGGGACATGTATGCCAAATTGTATGCTTTTATGAGATTCTTTAGTTGTCTTTTGAGTCAATAGATAACACTGTAGGCGGCCATTTTCAATTTAGTCAATAACTCACTTCCTGTTTCAGATTCCTTTGGGCACCCCTTCTAGGATGTCTTAGGATGACCCAAGGGACATATGTGCCAAATTTTATGCTTTTTGGAGATTCTTTTGGTGTCTTTTGAGTCAACGGTCAACAGTTTAGGTGGCCATTTTGAATTTTGTCCATAAGTCACTTCCTGTTTAAGATTTTTTTGGGCACCCCTTCTAGGATGTTTTAGGATGACCCAAGGGACATCTGTATCAAATTTCATGCTTTTATCCGCCGCGTAACGATTTGGCCATTTTTTGTGCTTAGTACCCCCTACTATAAAAGACAATTGCTTATATGGAAAATGGGTTAGGGTCAGTCGCGTAACGAGGCAACAGTATGCCCCGACGCGAGGCGGTCACAGCGGGCCCATGTGCATGCGCTATTCCTATTTACAATTCTTCTTTCTTGTTTTGAAAATAGCCACACATTCTCTGTTGTCTCTGATGACAGACGCTGCCATTTTCTGTTTGTTGTCCCTCACCTCTTGTTGTTACTTTACAAAAGCATAGTCCAGCCTATTCTGTTGTACTGTTCCCCATGCTTTTTCTATATTTTGACCATGTCCAACAAAAACAAACTTACTAGCATTACACGGTACACGCCTATTAGCACTCACAATAGCACTGCGTCCTCTTAATCTTATGGTCACTTTACAATCATACCATCTGCACAGAGATGTAGAACTTTGAGATGGGAAAAGGTTTGCTTTAGTAGAAGTTTTGTCAACTCAGCCATTGCAGCATTAAACAAAGTGCCTCGCTGACTTGTTGTTTGTGTGTTAGGAATGTATGGGTGTACTTTGTGTATGTTGTGTTGTATATTGTTCTTAGGTGTTCCTATGTTGAACAAGCTGTGAAACCAAATATCCCTCTGGGACAATAAACTACTAGCTTTTCTCATTAAAAAATGTCTATTGTGTTCTTTATAGCAGCTCTACAAGCTAAGTAAACTAACATCCTCAAAGCTTTGTACATTGTACTGATTGTATCAGTAAATCTCAGGCTGGAACACAGATCATCATAATCTAAATTAAATCAAATTTTTTTTACCCACACTTGATTTATAGTGCAATTCCAAAGCCTTTCTATTAAAGTTTGGTGATTTTCTTTGGTTAAAATAAGTGTTAAATAGCTCTATATTCTAATAGTACTCATTGCTATAGAGTGTTTGTTCAGTAACAGGAGTCTCCATGTCTCTCCAGCTCTTAAATAAACAGAACATGCATTTTCAGGTCAGGATACCAATTTTATCCAATCAGGATAGAGAACTCATCAGTCAGGATACAGATTAAACAAGTGAAATTGAAAGTGATGACTAAAATAAATGAGCTGAACAAATTGGAACTGGAATGCTGGAAAAAATAAAGCTGATAAATGGAAGTTTGTCATCTACCTGAAAATGTATTTTCTGTTTATTAAAGAGCTGGAGAGACGGAGAGAATATAGTGCTTTAACCTTTTAATTCAAAACTTTTTGTTTTAACCAAAAAATATCACTTACCCTACCTTTAACAATGTTGATTGCTGCTTATTTTGTGTAAATCAGTAGTTGAAACATTTAGTTTACAAGCTACAGAAAGGTGTTTCTGTACACATTTGCAAATGGAAGCATATATTATAGGTATAGTGGGGGACGGGGCAAAGATCCAAGACTTCAGTGAGGGTGAATATGTTGACATTATTTTCTCATTCCACTTTATTGTTGTCCTGGCCTGGATCCAATTAACAACTTTTTTTTTTCTGCAAGCCTGCCTCCTGGTAATTTTTTTTTTACTTTTAAGGGTTTTTACTGACGTTTTACTGACGTGCCGATCTACACCCCCACATTGTGACACAGGCTAGTCCTCCTGTGTCCAGAATGTGTTAATCTAATGACTCACACACTATAAATAACCATTGCGCCACTGTACTTACATCGGGTTTGGTGCCTCCAACACATGAAAGCAGAACGGTAACCTCTTCCTTATTTCAAACTATTGCACTGTATTTTTGTTTTATTGTGTGTGTGTGTGTGTGTGCGTGCGTGCGTGCGTGCGTGCGTGCGTGCGTGCGTGCGTGCGTGCGTGCGTGCGTGCGTGCGTGCGTGCGTGCATGCGTGTGTATATATATAGCTAGTGTGTGTGTGTGTGTGTGTGTGTGTGTGTGTGTGTGTGTGTGTGTGTGTGTGTGTGTGTGTGTGTGTGTGTGTGTGTGTGTGTGTGTGTGTGTGTGTGTGTGTGTGTGTGTGTGTGTGTGTGTATATAGCTACTGTGTGTGTGTGTGTGTGTGTGTGTGTGTGTGTGTGTGTGTGTGTGTGTGTGTGTGTGTGTGTGTGTGTGTGTGTGTGTGTGTGTGTGTATACATAGCTACAGAGAGAGAGAGAGGGAGAGAGAGGGGGGGAGAGGTCAATTTTATTTATTGGTATTATATGTGAACAAGTTAAGTTTTGTGGACATTTAATATAGCATATAGCTACTTGAAATACAGTATATTTTGTACATTTCAGTAAATTAATGTATTGTCACTGTCAGGCAGAAACCTCATCTGACTCTGACATATTTAAATCTTTAATGTTTTTTGAATGAATGCTCTACTTCGTCATACAAGTGTGTCGCAGTGTGGTGTCGCAGGTAGTGAAAATAGCAGATCTACAAGCTCAAAACGCGTGGCATTGTGACGCGTTGTGAGTTTGTAGATAATGGGCTATTTTAAAGATGTTTTTCAGCACTTCCATACAGACAGCACACAATATCACAAAGGATAAAAACACAATAAATCCCTACGGCTTAGTTCCATTGTGGTCGTCTAACCACATGATAACAAATATAAATTCTGAAGTCAGTGTAACCACATGGGCGGCACCTACACTCTGTGGTGTAAAGTAGTTAGGTACATTTCGAGTCAAATATTGTACTTTTACTCCACTACAATTATTTGAAAACTTTAGTTACTAGTTACTTTGTAGATTTGGATAATTATTATTATTAATAACCACTTCAGCCCTATATACATTTCAGCCATTTGAAAATAGCAGATCTAGAAGCTCACAATGTGTCGGGATGCGACGCATTGTGCGCTTGTAGATCTGCTATTTTCAAAACATTTGTATACATTTAAAAACTTGTGAAATGGGACATTCTGCATAATGAGTACTTTTACTTTTGGTACTTTAAGTACATTTTGATCTGCCTCTCCCCTTCAAATAAACTGGTACTTGGTATATTTTGATACCAATACTTTTATACTTTTAGTCAATTACATTTTGAATTACAGACTTTTACTTGTAATAGAGTATTTCAACATTGCAGTATTGATACTTTTACTTAAGTAAAAAAAAGTTAATTCCACACCACCACTGGTTTAACTACTGGGCGGCACCTGCAGTATGTGGAGTTGTGTTATGATCCAAGGAATCCAGGGAAATAAACAACTCCCCTCCCTGCAGTGTGAACAACTCCTACTCCTTTTTCCCCCCTGTTCCTGCAGTGTTAAAAAACAGCCAAGAAAGCCTTTATATTCAAAGCTCCTTCTGATTGGAATAACTGACCTGCAAATATTCGTTAAATTTAATCTTTTAATTTGTTTAAAAAATGCGCTGTCTTCTTATTATGCGAATACATGTACATGTTTATAACTAATTAATAACTATACATTTACGATTTATCATTAATCATTACTTCAAATATACTATCACAACATTTATGACATCGATCTTTCGGATCTTGAATTAATGATCCATATATTCTTTATTCTTCATGCTTGCCTGGAGTGTAATACTCTGGACTTATTAGTATTTTGTCATTTCTATTGTTTGTTTACTTGTTTTGTCATATTTGATATTGTTTGGTTGATTTGGTTCTTGTTTCGGGTTTTTTTTGTCTAATGATTATTTTTTTCTAAATGTGTATACATTGTATCATTGTGTTTAGGACCCCATCGGAAACCAGATGCTATTGTACATCTCAAAGGGTTATTTCTAATAATAGAATGTCAATCACTGGGAGGGGATCCACTCCCTGTATAGGCATCCAACGCTTTGCTGTAGTGGTGGTGACAGATGAGCTATGTACAATAAAAACATAGAAACGGCCATGCAGATGTTCACACTGTTCTGACCAGTTGTTGAGGAGATATCACTTCATCTGGCTAGATGCTTTTGTAGCCCCCACAGTCATAGTAGCCAGAACCGGCGTGCAAAAGACCTGCCAATCGGGCTCAGCCCTATTGGCATGACTGGTAACACGTCGGACTGGCGAGTGGGAGCCTCGGGTTCAATCCCAGCTCACTGCACTTCACTACACTTTCAAGTTGAAATTGTAGCGGCAGAAGAACCTATGCAGGAGAGTAAGAAAGGCCTCTGAATTAGAGGCCTAGGGCCTCTGTGTGCAGAAAATGATGATTCATGATGAAAAGCATAAAAAGTAGTTAGAGTACAGATACTTTGTTCGCTCTTACTCTGCTTACTTACTTAGGTCAAAGTGGGTGGGTCATAGGTCATAGGGAAGTTGATGTATTTTGTCATACCTATAAATAACATGCAGATAACCATATGGCCTCGTCACAAGATGATTAATATTTCCTAATATTAAGAAATAGATGAGAAGAGGAGGAGGAGAGACCTATTGCCTACTGGCAGAAGGGGTATAAATATTACTAATGTGTGTGTAATCGAGGAATTGAACGGAGATGATCTGGAGCATTGCTTGCTTATGCCATGCTATTTGTATCCTGCCGGCACAAAATAAAGCTTGATGATTGAAGATCCGCCTGGACTCGTGTCTTTCCATCGATACACCTGGTACACAGAGTATCCTACGTCTACAGGTAGCCGCTTCTAAACTCTAAAGGTAAATATATGGGGAGGGAGTTTTATACGTCATATGCCTATTTTGAAAGGTGTAGCCTGTCAAAAGTTAATTCCACACACCACTGGTTTAACTACTGGGCGGCACCTGCAGTATGTGGAGTTGTGTTATGATCCAAGGAATCCAGGGAAATAAACAACTCCCCTCCCTGCAGTGTGAACAACTCCTACTCCTTTTTCCCCCCTGTTCCTGCAGTGTTAAAAAACAGCCAAGAAAGCCTTTATATTCAAAGCTCCTTCTGATTGGAATAACTGACCTGCAAATATTCGTTCAATTTAATCTTTTAATTTGTTTAAAAAATGCGCTGTCTTCTTATTATGCGAATACATGTACATGTTTATAACTAATTAATAACTATACATTTACGATTTATCATTAATCATTACTTCAAATATACTATCACAACATTTATGACATCGATCTTTCGGATCTTGAATTAATGATCCATATATTCTTTATTCTTCATGCTTGCCTGGAGTGTAATACTCTGGACTTATTAGTATTTTGTCATTTTATATTAAGAAATAGATGAGAAGAGGAGGAGGAGAGACCTATTGCCTACTGGCAGAAGGGGTATAAATATTACTAATGTGTGTGTAATCGAGGAATTGAACGGAGATGATCTGGAGC
>NW_027660550.1:0-15000 GCF_963280865.1 Gymnoscopelus braueri | reverse complement strand
GGGCAGAGGGTGGGGATTTCATATTTTACTAAATAACTTACAAAACAAGAAATAAATAGGCCTAGATAAGGAAATAACAATAATATTTTTTTTCTAAATCATACATGGATATGTATACTGTGTGTGTGCGTGCGTGCGTGTGTGCGTGCATGCGTGCGTGCGTGCGTGTATATATTTGTGCATATTTATGTGTGCATGTGTGTGCGTGTGTGTGTGTATATATATATATATATATATATGTATATATATATATATATATATATATATATATATATATATATATATATATAATATATATATATATATATATACATATACACACGCACACACATATATATATATATATATATATATATATATATATATATATATATATATATATATATATATATATATATATATATATATATATATATAGTTTGTGTGTTTGTGCGTGTTTGTGTGCGTGTGTATGTGCCTTTAACAGCAGGCAGAGTGGGAGTGGGAGGGGCGGTGCGGGATTCAAACCCTCCAAGCTCCGCCCTTCGACTCGTCATTCCTCCTCGTTGTGCGGAAGAGGACAGACAGACAAATAAACAGACAGACAGACAGACAGACAGACAGACAAATAAACAGACAGACAGACAGACAGACAGACAAAATAATCACATTAAACAGTAATCAATCAATCACTAATAAATGGGTAATACACTGGACGGTGGTCAGCAGCAGCAGCAGCAGTGCCCGCTGTGCCACAGCCCCCTGGCGGCGGACGCCGTGACGCTGAAGCAGTGTAAACACAGGTTCTGCAGGAGGTGCATCGGGGACCTGTGGTCCGGGGGGTCCAAGGACCACCAAGGACCCTACTACTGTCCCGAATGGAGGTGCAAGACAGAGTACCGGACCCTGCCCTTCAGCCAGACCACCCAGAGCGGCAGATCCGCAGGGTCTGCAGCAGCGAACCGTCCAGGTAAACAAAGTATAGACGCAAGCAACTAGATGCACGCTCTGGTGTTAAGTAACTAAGTACATTTACTAAAAGTACTGTACTTTACTTCTACTCCACTACATCTCATAGGCAAATATTGTGCTTTTACTCCACTACAATTATTTGAAAACTTTATACTAGTTACTTTGCAGATATAAATTATTCCGTTATAAAACATGCATAACCTCTTTAGCCCTATTTTATACCTAGGCTATTGTGAGCTTGTTTCTATTTTCTAGTACTTTTACTTTTGTTACTTTAAGTACATTTTGATACCAATACTTTTGCACTTTTACTCGAGTACATTTTTTATTCCGGACTTTTACTTGTAAGTTGTAACAGAGTACGTCTACATTGCAGTACTGATACTTTTACTTAATACAGTAAAGCTCGGAATAAAACAACAATGACTGCACGGAGTTTATTGATAGAAAGTTCCGCATAACATGACGGTGGAATGTTTTAAAACACAGTCCTGGACTCTGGACCAGTGGTTCTCAAACTACATTTCAAGCTCCCTTAACTCTGGGTAGTGTACAAATGGAACCAAATGGAGTCCATTTGGTTCCATTTGTACACTAGTCAGAGTTGCAGACTTTGTAAAGGTCAATTTAGTTCCCTGCCTGCCTTGGATCAAGACTATCGTAGATGTATTTTATCGAATCTTGACTTTTACTTTCGTATCTACGAGAGTCTTAGCGAACACCCCCCGCAGTTTGCCCTGGAATGTCACCAGTAAAGCCCGTGTTGTACAAATGCAAAATATAAAGTGCTTGCCCCAAATGTTAACTAGGTGTCCGGGGTATTTGTGTAATGTATTAGTCCATATTTTTCAATAAAAAGTGTTTTAATCCCGTCTGTGGCCCATTCGGTCGGAAGTTCCCAATGGGCGGTAGCGAAGGGACGCATCCGGTGAAAGCCGGAATTACACTCAATGTAAACAAGGAAGTAAACGAGGGGGGAAAATGCCGTTCGACCACAGACGAGATTAAAACATATCTTTATTGAAAAATATGGACTAATACATTGCACAAACACGCCGGACACCGAGTTAACATTTGGGGCAACTGTGTAAGCACCTTATATTTTGCATTTGTACATGTTAGGAGAAGTACGGGCTTTGCTGCTGACATTGCAGGGCAATCTGGGGGGGGGGGGGGGTAGCTAAGACTCGTAGGGATAAACAAAGTCAAAATCGATCAAATACATCTACGAGAGTCTTGATCTAAGGCTAGATCAAGACTCATAGACGTCATATTTTTTATTGATTCTGACATTATCATAGAGACGTCATATTTTTTATTGATTCTGACATTATCATAGAAACGAAACTAAGTAGCCCTGGTTCAGAGCGTTAGTGAGTTCCCTCTAACTCACTAACGCTCTGAACCAGGGCTAGAAACTAAGTAAAAGTCAGACTCGAGTTTATCGTGGTTTAATAACAATCACATGTTACAGGACTCATTATGTTGCATGAATGGAGCTGTATAATAATGGAGGGTCTAGCATTGATAGCATCTATAGGCTAGCTCTGGTGCTCTTCTCTCTGCTAGCTCTGCTCCATGGCGTTTAGGAGGAGTTCTCCTACTGTAACTGTAGCCTGCGTGTGTTCTCCTCATTTCAACAATGTCTACACTTCAGTAAAACCATTTAAATATATAATATCATTATGTTCTCTCCAGTCTGCTGAGCTCACACACAAACGCTCTGTTGAGCGGATCTGTCGGTAGATGGCGCACCGGAGTCACTCAAACAATATTTTCTCCGTCCGCTGGAATGTTATATTTTCTGGCAAATAAATGATTTTACTCAAAATATTTGTTTCTGAGAGTCTCCCCACCGTGTAGAGCAGGCTTTAAAAATCACCTCACTTTGTTTATGTGGGTACCGAAATTATAATGCTTATTTATTTTCACGACAGTGTAGATTTACAGTCTATCTCTATGGGAAATACGCAGTTCATTATGTTGTGGTGCTACGGTGTCGGTGCTTCTTAAAATAGCAAATCTACAAGCTCTCAACGTGTCACGGACGTGACGCGTTGTGAGCTTGTAGATCTGCTATTTTGGAACAGTCGTGAGTCGTCACTTGTGTCGTTATTAAAGCAGTTAGACTGGGATCCATTCACTTTGCAGTGTACATATCCGGTCTAGAGCCGGATACGGAAATGGTCTCCGTGTTTGCATGTGCGTATATGGTGAAAATGACCGGATGTTGTAGGCGGGCTTTAAACCGGATGTGAACAATGAGAAGCCAATAGAAACCTCCATGCTTGCCACAGTAGACCGAGTCCCCCTACATTTTTAATTCATAGCTACAGGTTGTATTTTATTGGTACATGAGAGTAATAAAACGTCTTATTTGTTTTAGCTTCCTTCAGACAATGTAGAGGCATAGGTAATAATGATAATTATTATTATTATTGAAAAAGAAAGACAGAAAAAAGAGCAAAAAAAAAGTTTTATACTACTAGAATAATAAAAATAGATCAGCATATATTATGTACAATGTAGGTATAAGCTTGAATATTATATACAGCATCAGTAACATTAAAAATGCCCCAAAATTCTAGACCACTGGATAAAATTCAGTCCATTAATAGGCTATCCTGCATATATCTGCTGTCGGGCATATATCAGCTATGTCCAACATATTAACCTTTCAGGAAATGGAAAAAAAAAGAACATAATGCATCAAAGTTAGTATGGTGACTTTATATACATTGTCAGGTACTTGAATCACTTTACTCAAATCCAGCCCAAGTGGAGTTAGGAGGTAACTCCACAATCTCCTAACTCCACATCATGGGGAATTGAAGCTACTATAATAGAAATGGCAGGCTTTCTATTCCTCGGAAAGTTAGCATGATATAATAGAAGCCATTGTTCTTGCATAAATAAAGAAATAAATAAGACATTTGAAATGAAATGACCATAGGCTGTCACAATTATGACATTTTGCTTATTTATCTTATACTTAAAAAAAGATTAAATGTGGAATTAGACAATCTACAAGCTCAACACACGTCACATCAAAAAAAGGCATGGGTTTCCAAGGCTACATCGCGACAGGTTTTGAGCTTGTAAATCTGCTATTTTCACTACCATTTTAGATTTTTTTTTCAACATGGAAATCCATCCATCCATCCATCTTCAACCGCTTATCCGGAGTCGGGTCGCGGGGGCAACAGTTCCAGCAGAGAGCTCCAGACCTTCCTCTCCTGAGCAACATTAGCAACTTCCTCCTGGGGGATCCCGAGGCGTTCCCAGGCCAGTGTGGAGATGTAATCCGCCCATCTGGTCCTTGGTCTGCCCCGGGGTCTCCTCCCAGTGGGACGTGCAGCGAGGACCTCCCTAGGGAGACGCTCGGGAGGCATCCGTACTAGATGCCCGAACCACCTAAGCTGGCTCCTTTCCAAGCGAAGGAGCAGCGACTCTACTCCGAGTCTCTCCCGGGTGACCGAACTTCTCACCCTATCTCTAAGGGAGATGCCAGCCACCCGTCTGAGAAAACTCATTTCGGCCGCTTGTACCCGCGACCTTATTCTTTCGGTCATGACCCACACTTCATGACCATAGGTGAGAGTAGGAACGAAGATTGCTCGGAAGACCGAGAGCTTTGCCTTCTGGCTCAGCTCTCTTTTCGTCACCACAGTGCGGTACAGCGACTGCAATACCGCTCCTGCTGCTCCGATTCTCCGGCTGATCTCCTGCTCCGTCCTCCCCTCACTCGTGAACAAGACCCCGAGATACTTAAACTCCTTCACCTGGGGCAAAGCCTCATTCCCTACCCGGACTGCACAATCCACCGGTTTCCTGCTGAGAACCATGGCCTCAGATTTGGAGATGCTGATTTTCATCCCAGCCGACGCACACTCGACTGCGAACCGATCCAGTGAGAGCTGAAGGTCCCGGACCGATGGTGCCATCAGGACCACATCATCCGCAAAAAGCAGTGACGCAACCCTTAGCTCACCGAACCGTATACCCTCTCCGCCACGACTTCGCCTCGAGATCCTGTCCATGAAAATCACAAACAGGATAGGTGACAAGGCGCAGCCCTGTCTGAGACCAACCCCCACTGGAAAATAATCCGACTTACTGCCGAGCACACGGACACAGCTCATGGAAATGACTATGACAATTATGCAAATAGATAATTATGCAAAAAGATATCTAAAATAATTGTGATTATGTAATAATTGTGACCGGCCTACCGATGATGTCACTGGTAGGCAGGTTTCAGAATTGTCCACAGCCCTCCTCTGAGACACAGGTGGTACCATATTATAATGGGCATTACTGAGGACCAATTATATGAAGATGAAGTCGTACTAAAAGTACATTTTTGAGTATCTGTACTTAACTTGAGTATATGTATTTTTGGAGACTTATGGCTTTAAATCCACTACATTTCCAAGGACAAATATTGTACTTTTGTGTCCACTAGGACTGGAAGTACATACTGTAATGAGGTAACCACTTAAGCCATATCTCAAATACAGTGAAAAAATCACACCCTGTGTGAAGTGGGCGGTGTCTTGCTAGCTAATCACAATACTGAATGGAGTCAACCAATCATGTACAAAAAATAAATACATTTATTGAAACACTCTTTATGATGGACGAAACCATAACTTTAAAAAAACCAATATATGGTTTTTTTTAAGTTATGGTTTCTTATATAGGGCTATGCACATGTGTCATGTGACACTGGCCAATCACAGTCCTGAATAGACTGTGATTGGCCAATCACAGTGCAGGGTTAGGCGGGGTACTTTTTGGCCAATCACAGCGCAGGATTTGTTGTACAAATATCCAAACCTCACTTATAGGGGCGGTTTCACCGCCCAAAAAGCATATCTCATAGCTCACAACACGCTGTGATGTGACAGCTTGTAGATCTGCCATTTTCACTGACTATTATTGCTATTTTGTATACTTGAATACATAAGTATTTTTAAAAGCCAGAACTTTAACTGAAGTACAAGTCTGACTGAGCGACTTTCAGTTGTAGTGGAGTAATATTTGACCAGGAGTATCTATACTTTGACTCGAGTACTGGGGTTGAGTACTTTAGTCCACCGTTGACAATTGCCCAAACCAAACAGAAGTGTTTTAACCTATCAGGATGGAGTATGGGAACAACCTCCCTCCTTGGGAAGAGGAAGTCCAGTTCGGCTGTTCCGGAGCGACCTCCCGACCCCAAGCGCCCCGCCCCCGGCGAGCCAATCACATCACCCGCCGCTGGAGAGGCTCCTCCCACTCCCACCACCCCTACACCTGACCCACCAAGCAGCCAATCAGCTCCCAGTGCCACCACGACCACACCTGTGAGGTGAGAATCCACCTCACCACCTAGCACTCACCTCTTCACACTCCACCTCACCCCCTAGCACTCACCTCTTCAGACTCCACCTCACCCCCTAGCACTCACCTCTTCACACTCCACCTCACCCCCTAGCACTCACCTCTTCACACTCCACCTCACCCCCTAGCACTCACCTCTCCAGACTCCACCTCACCCCCTAGCACTCACCTCTACAGACTCCACCTCACCCCCTAGCACTCACCTCTTCAGACTCCACCTCACCCCCTAGCACTCACCTCTTCACACTCCACCTCACCCCCTAGCACTCACCCGTTCAGACTTCACCTCACCCCCTAGCACTCACCTCTTCAGACTCCACCTCACCCCCTAGCACTCACCCCTTCACACTCCACCTCACCCCCTAGCACTCACCTCTTCACACTCCACCTCACCCCCTAGCACTCACCTCTTCAGACTCCACCTCACCCCCTAGCACTCACCTCTTCACACTCCACCTCACCCCCTAGCACTCACCTCTCCAGACTCCACCTCACCCCCTAGCACTCACCTCTTCAGACTCCACCTCACCCCCTAGCACTCACCTCTTCAGACTCCACCTCACCCCCTAGCACTCACCTCTTCACACTCCACCTCACCCCCTAGCACTCACCCGTTCAGACTACACCTCACCCCCTAGCACTCACCCCTTCACACTCCACCTCACCCCCTAGCACTCACCCGTTCAGACTCCACCTCACCCCCTAGCACTCACCTCTTCGCACTCCACCTCACACCTTAGCACTCACCTCTTCAGACTCCACCTCACACCCTAGCACTCACCTCTTCGCACTCCACCTCACACCTTAGCACTCACCTCTTCAGACTCCACCTCACACCCTAGCACTCACCCGTTCAGACTCCACCTCACCCCCTAGCACTCACCTCTTCGCACTCCACCTCACACCTTAGCACTCACCTCTTCAGACTCCACCTCACACCCTAGCACTTGACTCTCCTTGTTCATTGCTTACCTGGTATCCTATAGTTTCAAATGTACAGTATATCATTTACAGTAGATAGCATGTTGTTTTTAGACAGATGCTACTGTAGGTTCATTGTTTACCTGGTTGTTTATTGACTAGAGTTCATGTTTACTCTGCTTATAGGCTCTATGCACAGCAACCATATTGTAAAGAACTTCACAGGTGTTACCAATGATACTAATGAAGGCTCTGTTCCATTTTGGTCAAGCAGAGTCAGAGGTACTGATATTGTTCATGTTGGCTCACTGGAAACACTCTACTGCACTAGTGGGTCTCAAAGTGTCAAGTCAAGTCAAGTCACCTTTATTTATATAGCACATTTAAAAACAACAGAAGTTGACCCAAAGTGCTTTACAATCACAATAGTATAACCTAATAAAAATACAGCATAGTTAAAGAAACATAACGCAATACCTAAACAAAAACACCAAAGATAGGAGAACATAAAAGAAATACAAAAAAAAAGAGGAAAAATACATTCAGTGGCCATAAATTAAGAATGCCCTCAGACTGAGCTGAAGGCAATGGAGAAGAGGTGGGTTTTTAGGGTGGATTTAAAACTTTCAATGGTGGAGCTGGATTTAATGTGCAGTGGTAAATTGTTCCAGAGTGTGGGCGCAATAGCGGAGAAAGCCCGGTCACCTTTTGTTCTAAGGTTTGTTGGGGGAATGTCGAGGGGCATTTGGGAAGATGACCTAAGAACTCTGAGGGTAGGAGGTGCAGAAAGTAAGTCAGAAATGTACTGTGGCGCAAGGCCATTTAAGGCTTTAAAAACAAAAAGTAAAATTTTAAAATCAATGCGATATTTCACTGGTAACCAGTGCAATTGGGCCAGAACCAATTGCACAAAGTGTGGTCCAGGGACCCTCATGGTTCCTTGAGGGGGGTTCCAAATGGCTCCTTACGGGAGTGTAACTCGGTGTACAAATGGAACCAAATGGACCCTTAAGGCACGCACACACTGTAGGATATTTGGTCAGATTATGCTGTCGGGGACTTTTTTTGGGTCTCGCCGACAAAACCGGCGATCTGACGCAGATCGGGCTGTGATCGGCGAGGTTTTGGTCGCTGTGTGTGAAAGGCTCTGCGAGACGATTCGGCCACGATAATTACGCTCGGCGATGGCTTCCCGACCGTTTCTAGATATCTAGCAGGTTTGATATTCGGCCGACTGGACATCAGACAGTATCATACAATAGAGCGTCGCAGTTCCCGCCCACTTCCTGTTTTTTTTGGTGCCGGAAGAAAAAACTCAATGCATTTTTCCATTGACATTTCCAAAAATATTTATATCTATTAATTTAAGCCTCGAATCAAGCCATCATGACATGACATGAATCATGACCATAAACGTTTGATTCTGTGATTTTTTTTTTGTTGAAAACGGCAAAACAAAGGGTATTTATTAAATATAGTATATCATATAATTAAATATAAAATTTTAAAAAATCACAGAAAAAAAACGTTTTATGGTCATGATTCATGTCATCTCGTGATGGCTTGATTCGAGGCTTAAATTAATAGATATAAATATTTTTGGAAATGTCAATGGAAAAATGCATTGAGTTTTTTCTTCCGGCACCAAAAAAAACAGGAAGTGGGCGGGAACTGCGACGCTCTATATGAAAGGAGCTGAGAGCACTCTGCAAGGAGAACCGCCCACAGCCAATGAGAGCACATTACAGCCACCGTGGCTATAGGGGAGGGTCGCTGGATCTGACCACAACAAACAGTCCCTACCGCAATATTAGTATATTACCGTCCATTAAGTTAAACATTATAAAACAAAATGAGAGAGTGAGCGAGCGTGCTCGAGGCTGGGCTGTTTGTTTAAGAGGAATTGCACAGAGAGAGAGAGAGAGAGAGAGACTATGCGAGTGTCTGTGTAGACAGGCTTGCCAGATTTTGCGAGAAAAATAAGCAAACAGAAACAAGTTTGTGAAAACAAGCCCAACAAAAGCGACTATGAGCACTTTAAACCTATATATACAAATACATTGGATATTTAAAAATAGCCGATCTACAAGCTCACGTTGTAGATAGGCTATTTTAGAGAGAGAGAGAGAGAGAGAGAGGCTATTTTAGAGAGAGAGAGAGAGCGAGAGATCGATCGATCACGGGAGACGTCTGTTAAAATGAATTGGAATAAAAACAAATGTATGTATTGGGTCTGACTCTGGATAGCATCCTAGTGAACTATCCTACAGTGTGTAATCCCTGGTCGGGATCAATCTATAGGGTGAAAACCACAACGATATATGACAGCCGATTTCAAGAAATAAACTCCTGCAATGTGTATTGCTTATCGATCAGATGACTCCCCGACCACTTTAAAAGTCCTACAGTGTGTACCTGCCCTTACCCACACCTCCCGGGTTAGACTCCTACTTAAGACATTACCTTTTCCAACAACCGCCGACTACTTTTTTATACGCCAATAAAGTATAGTTTTGGACCGTGAAGGAGGGGCACAGTCTCAAGCAAACTTGAGCCACGAGAAGCACCACGAGCGCGTTGCTGTGCTTGAGCTCGCTTGAGCCTACTCAGTGTCGTTGTAAGGTTCGCTTGAGTTCGCTTGAGCCTACTCAGCCCCGTCCGAATTATGTACCGATAGGCACAGAATCGTAAATTATCGCCCCCCTAGGCAATGCCAGCGCCGAGCATTATTTTCCACCACGGAGTACTGTCCTCCTGGCCCCGCCCCCCGCTACTGCGAAGCGATAGGAAAACGCCACTCGCCGGCCAAATAGAACAGAGCCTTCATTAGTATCATTGGTAACAGGCTGTGAAGGAAGTAATAGTCCGGGAGCCAGGCCCAGCCCTCAGGATGTTCTCTGCTAAATTCTTTTCACTATGATTTCCTGTTAGCATATACCTTGGGCCATCACAAGTTCATACTGACCACCCCCAACTCGGGGCCGTTTGGTCTCAGGGGCCCCAAAACCCCTTTTTGGGGCCGAAATGATGTTAATGGCAATATAAAATTTACTAAAATTACTTAAATTGTCTTACACATATGAAATTCCGCATGGAGTATCCTGACACATAGGGGTAAGTAGCAAAATAGGATTCTAGTGCTTGCTACCATTGTATTTTTAGATATGACCTACAACATCCCCAGAAACACAAAAAAAATACTGTCCGCTTGACAAATAACAAACAAAGATGATTATTTTCCAGCACTTTATGGTGCATATCACTGCCTCAATTGTTTATAGAAAACTTCCCATGTCCCTAAGCTTCAGTTTGAGCCCAAGATGTCCTTTTTATCTTGAAAATTGAGAGACAGCGAGATCCCAAAACGGCGTTGGCGGCCGCCACGCCTCCGCCGCGCATCTGGCACGACCGCCGCGCGTCTGGCACGAGCGCCGAGCCTCAGCCACGAGCGCCGAGCCTCTGCCTCTCCGCCACAGACCGTCAGTTCTCCGCCGCACCCGCCGCGGCGGAGACGCCACCGTCACGGCGGAACGACTGCCACTGACAGCCACTGACCGCCACGGACCCGCCACAACCCGTCACTGAGCGCCACTGACAGCCACGACCGCCACTGACCGCCGCCCGCCACAAGCGCCGCCTCCCGCCACGAGTGCCGCCTCCCGCCACGAGCGCCGCCTCCCGCCACAAACGCCAAGCCTGCCGCCACGAACCGTCACTGACCGCCACTGACAGCCACTTTCCGCCACTGACCGCCACTTTCCGCCCCGACCCGCCACTCTCAGTGGCGGTCCGCCACTGACAGCCACTCCTCCGCCATGACCTTGGCATATTTTGCGCATTGAGACAGAGGAGCAGTTGAGATTTCATTCGGCCAGATCTTTCTCAATTTTACTTGAATTCTTATAATTTTAATGTTTATATGATCTGTCAAGTTTATATTTTCCGGTCTATCAGTCATGAAATGATTATATATTTTTTTATAATTTATTATAATGTAAAACGATATCAAGCCGGAGTTTTCCGTGCGTAATTACGCACGTGGTCTGCTCTCCCCCCCCCCTCTACACCGATAACTCATTGCCAAAAATAGCCGATCTCCAAGCTCACACTCCGCGCATATAGTAAATAAGATGGTTATTATTATTCATATTATTATTATAATGACAAACAGTGAATGTCTGACGGACAGAAAGCCTTCTCGAATGATGCCCCGTTGAAATTATATCGAAAGGAAATCAAAGTGAGTGTGCTCCAACGGCCTGGCTCTGTCTGTCTGTCTGTCTGTCTGTCTGTCTGTCTGTATCTGTCAAGCTCCTTGCCAAAAATAGCCTATCTACAAGCTCACAACGCCTCGCTGCGAGTGACCTTGTAGATCGGCTATATTTTTTTTGTGAGTGAGTGTGCTCTAACGGCCTGGGTCTGTCTGTCTGTCTGTCTGTCTGTCTGTCAAAGGTCCGCGGCCGTAACACACACACACAAATGAGAAACCCCGCTTGCCACACGTCCCCTCCAAAGTGGATAAATAATAATTAAAGAATAATAAATTATATGAATATCCTATCTATCTATCTATCTATCTATCTATCTATCTATCTATCTATCTATCTATCTATCTATCTATCTATCTATCTATCTATCTATCTATCTATCTATCTATCTATCTATCTATCTATCTATCTATGTCAAGCTCTTTACCAAAAGTAGCCGATCTACAAGCTCACAACGCCTCACGCTGCGAGGCGATGGAGCGTGTAGATTGGCTTGTAAATCGATCTGTCTGTCTGTCTGTCTGTCTGTCAAAGGTCCGCGGCCGTAACACACACACAAATGCGCAACCCCCGCTCGCCACACGTCCCCTCCAAGGTGAATAAATAATAATTAAAGAATAATTAATAATATTATCTATCTATCCATCTATCTATCTTATCTATATGTCAAGGTCATCACCAAAAATAGCCGATCTACAAGCTCACAACGCCTCACGCTGCGAGGCGATCGAGCTTGTAGATTGGCTTGTAGATCGATCTGTCTGTCTGTCTGTCTGTCTCTCTGTCTCTCTGTCTGTCTGTCTGTCTGTCTGTCTGTCTGTCTGTCTGTCTGTCTGGCTATCTATCTATCTATATCTGTCGAGTTTTTTGCCAAAAAGAGCCAATCTACAAGCTCACTACGCTAGGAAGACCCCCAAGAATATTAGGCTAAAGTTAGCTATATGTACAGTACACGTTGTGTATTATGTTACAACATGCACTTACGTGCGTAATTACGCACGGTGTAAAATTCCGCTGTTACGGTAGTTGTTCCACTCAGAGAAGGGGGGGGGGGGGGGCACCTTCATGTCAGGAAGCCCACAAATTATATATATTTGGCCGGTGGGGGGGGGGGGAGAGAGAGAGAGAGAGAGAGAGAGAGAGAGAGAGAGAGAGAGAGAGAGAGAGAGAGAGAGAGAGAGAGAGAGAGAGAGAGAGAGAGAGAGAGGAAGAGAGAGAGAGAGAGAGAGAGAGAGAGAGAGAGAGAGAGAGAGAGAGAGAGAGAGGAGAGAGAGAGAGAGAGAGAGAGAGAGAGAGAGAGAGAGAGAGAGAGAGAGAGAGAAATCTAAACACTGACAAGATGCAGCAAGGTGGATCGGCGAAAATAACATGGGAGACAGTTATTCGACCTGAAATCCCAACAAATGATGACACTGATGAAGAGGGCACAGAAGAATGAAGATCTCCATTTATGTTAAAATGTCCATTAAAGCCGGACTTTGATACAATTTTCGGTAATTTTTTAGAGCAAAAACACATCTCAGACATTTGTCTTTTTTTTTTTAATGGAAATAAATATCATTTAATAACTTCAAAATTAACTTTATTACAGCTTAATTTTTGCATTCGAAAAACATGGCTCTGAAGTCAACAAAATAAAAGAATAAAAATTCGAAGAAAAAAAAAGGTTCTGCTAATAACTTTCATTGGCATCAATCCAATCTACAATGTCACAATGCGTCGCTTGTGTTAGCTTGTAGATCTGGTTATTTCAAAAGATTTGTATGAAATTTGGACATTTTAAAACATTTTAGGCCTACAGCTGCTTTACTGGACCGGCCATAATACACGGACTGTGGGGCTCCATCTAATTTCATTGATTGATATGATCATAACGCATAACGTTACAGCTTTGATTATGTGGATTGACTGCCCTTATCAAAGCATCAAGTAATAAAACGTGCATACCAAGTGCCGCAGTATTTTATTTATTTTGGCTAATCTATTTGAGAACGGGGTAGCCTAATCATGAACGAGTTTAGCCCTGAAACATCAATGTCATATCATGACAGTCATGGATGAACTTCAACCTGTTGTTTGCAAAGTCTCCCTTTTTAGACCGTAAATCACATAAACGTTCATATTTCAAATAAATAAAGTGCTGACCTCATGGCCACGGATGTTACATTTATGGACGTTTACTCATTAATACCAGTATCTTTCTGTATTGTTCAATAAAAAACATTTGAATCGGATTGGTGGACATTTCTTCCGTATTTTCTCTATGTGCTTTCAAATACGTGACCCCATTGGTTGAGAGGTGTATTGCACTCATATACATTATGAGACAATGGCCACCGATCGGATTAAAGTATTTTTATTGAACAATACGGACGAGACAAGTACTTTGGAGGGCCCGAAGATAATTTTAACATCCCTGGCCACGGGGTAAGCAATTCATATTTGGAATTTGAACGTGTAGGCAGATGAGTCGAACCTATAAAAGTCTGTTCACACCAAAGTACGATAAATATAACTGCATAACAATAATCGTCCACACTGATGAACATCCCCCCACCCCCCCAGAACAGAAGTGTCATTTTATCTGACGGTCTGAGGTTGGCAGGTATAGCCTATAGAGAGACAGCGGTATCCGAAATCGACCTGATAGCCTATGCCAACAGCAGCGGCTTGTTTTCATAGACCTCGTTGCCACTAGCAGTGTTGCTTAATCTCTCTTGCAACGCTGCTCGCCCAGAACGGACGCTGAGCAGCTCGTCTGCAGATGTGTAAAGTAACTAAGTACATTTACTCAAGTACTTTACTGAAATGTTGTCTTATACATTACGCTGTGTCACGGTGATTTGAACCGACGGCAGGCGTATATAGTAGCCGAGGCGAGAGTCTTCAGACTTTAAAAAAAAGAGGGAAAAAAATAGGATTGTATATAATAGAAGGGTCGGCTTTTAATTGCTTATTTCAAGGCACTCCCAGTCATTAATAGAGGGCCGGTTTTTAATTGAATAGAGGTCACTATTAGAGGATTTACTCACAACGCCTCGCAGAGTGAGTTGTGAGGTTGTAGATCGGCTATTTTTGGCAAAGAGCTATCAGTGTATGGGAAAAAAGACCAGGAGACCTGGTTCTGCCAGACCCAGACTTCACATGACGTGTCAGCCTGTGTCTATGCCCATGAATGGCCGGGCTTCGTACGACGTGCACGACGTATGCCCATGTATGGACAGACTTTTTGGGGGGACAGAATTTATTTGGGCTGGGGCCGGAGGACAAAGTGACCATGCCCATGTATGGACGAAACAGGTACAAAGCCTCATGCAAGCCCGACCCCTTGGGTCTGAGAGAGAGAGAGAGAGAGAGAGAGAGAGAGAGGGGGGATGGATGGATGGATGGATAGATAATATAATTTATTATTCTTTAATTATTATTTATTCACCTTGGAGGGGACGTGTGGCGAGCGGGGTTGAGCGGGGTTGCG
>NW_027660551.1:0-60000 GCF_963280865.1 Gymnoscopelus braueri | reverse complement strand
TGCGTATGTCAGAAGTGTCGGCAGTGTCCGCCGGCGCCGGTCCAGTGTCCACCGTTGTCTGAAAACTGCACTTTTCTGACCTCTGACCTCACTGGACGGTCCGCCACACTTTTCTTTACACCTCTCGGGCTTATCCGAGAGTGTGGCGTTGTAGGGGAGGTGTCCCCGCACGCGTGCGTATGTCAGAAGTGTCGGCAGTGTCCGCCCGCGCCGGTCCAGTGTCCACCGTTGTCTGAAAACTGCACTTTTCTGACCTCTGACCTCACTGGACGGTCCGCCACACTTTTCTTTACACCTCTCGGGCTTATCCGAGAGTGTGGCGTTGTAGGGGAGGTGTCCCCGCACGCGTGCGTATGTCAGAAGTGTCGGCAGTGTCCGCCGGCGCCGGTCCAGTGTCCACCGTTGTCTGAAAACTGCACTTTTCTGACCTCTGACCTCACTGGACGGTCCGCCACACTTTCCTTTACACCTCTCGGGCTTATCCGAGAGTGTGGCGTTGTAGGGGAGGTGTCCCCGCACGCGTGCGTATGTCAGAAGTGTCGGCAGTGTCCGCCCGCGCCGGTCCAGTGTCCACCGTTGTCTGAAAACTGCACTTTTCTGACCTCTGATCTCACTGGACGGTCCGCCAAACTTTTTTTTACATCTCTCGGGCTTATCCGAGAGTGTGGCGTTGTAGGGGAGGTATCCCCGCACGCGTGCGTATGTCAGAAGTGTCGGCAATGTCCGCCGGCGCCGGTCCAGTGTCCACCGTTGTCTGAAAACTGCACTTTTCTGACCTCTGACCTCACTGGACGGTCCGCCACACTTTTCTTTACACCTCTCGGGCTTATCCGAGAGTGTGGCGTTGTAGGGGAGGTGTCCCCGCACGCGTGCGTATGTCAGAAGTGTCGGCAGTGTCCGCCGGCGCCGGTCCAGTGTCCACCGTTGTCTGAAAACTGCACTTTTCTGACCTCTGACCTCACTGGACGGTCCGCCACACTTTTCTTTACACCTCTCGGGCTTATCCGAGAGTCTGGCGTTGTAGGGGAGGTGTCCCCGCACGCGTGCGTATTTCAGAAGTGTCGGCAGTGTCCGCCGGCGCCGGTCCAGTGTCCACCGTTGTCTGAAAACTGCACTTTTCTGACCTCTGACCTCACTGGACGGTCCGCCACACTTTTCTTTACACCTCTCGGGCTTATCCGAGAGTCTGGCGTTGTAGGGGAGGTGTCCCCGCACGCGTGCGTATGTCAGAAGTGTCGGCAGTGTCCGCCGGCGCCGGTCCAGTGTCCACCGTTGTCTGAAAACTGCACTTTTCTGACCTCTGACCTCACTGGACGGTCCGCCACACTTTTCTTTACACCTCTCGGGCTTATCCGAGAGTGTGGCGTTGTAGGGGAGGTGTCCCCGCACGCGTGCGTATGTCAGAAGTGTCGGCAGTGTCCGCCCGCGCCGGTCCAGTGTCCACCGTTGTCTGAAAACTGCACTTTTCTGACCTCTGATCTCACTGGACGGTCCGCCAAACTTTTTTTTACATCTCTCGGGCTTATCCGAGAGTGTGGCGTTGTAGGGGAGGTGTCCCCGCACGCGTGCGTATGTCAGAAGTGTCGGCAGTGTCCGCCGGCGCCGGTCCAGTGTCCACCGTTGTCTGAAAACTGCACTTTTCTGACCTCTGACCTCACTGGACGGTCCGCCACACTTTTCTTTACACCTCTCGGGCTTATCCGAGAGTGTGGCGTTGTAGGGGAGGTGTCCCCGCACGTGTGCGTATGTCAGAAGTGTCGGCAGTGTCCGCCGGCGCCGGTCCAGTGTCCACCGTTGTCTGAAAACTGCACTTTTCTGACCTCTGACCTCACTGGACGGTCCGCCACACTTTTCTTTACACCTCTCGGGCTTATCCGAGAGTGTGGCGTTGTAGGGGAGGTGTCCCCGCACGTGTGCGTATGTCAGAAGTGTCGGCAGTGTCCGCCCGCGCCGGTCCAGTGTCCACCGTTGTCTGAAAACTGCACTTTTCTGACCTCTGATCTCACTGGACGGTCCGCCAAACTTTTTTTTACATCTCTCGGGCTTATCCGAGAGTGTGGCGTTGTAGGGGAGGTATCCCCGCACGCGTGCGTATGTCAGAAGTGTCGGCAATGTCCGCCGGCGCCGGTCCAGTGTCCACCGTTGTCTGAAAACTGCACTTTTCTGACCTCTGACCTCACTGGACGGTCCGCCACACTTTTCTTTACACCTCTCGGGCTTATCCGAGAGTGTGGCGTTGTAGGGGAGGTGTCCCCGCACGCGTGCGTATGTCAGAAGTGTCGGCAGTGTCCGCCGGCGCCGGTCCAGTGTCCACCGTTGTCTGAAAACTGCACTTTTCTGACCTCTGACCTCACTGGACGGTCCGCCACACTTTTCTTTACACCTCTCGGGCTTATCCGAGAGTCTGGCGTTGTAGGGGAGGTGTCCCCGCACGCGTGCGTATTTCAGAAGTGTCGGCAGTGTCCGCCGGCGCCGGTCCAGTGTCCACCGTTGTCTGAAAACTGCACTTTTCTGACCTCTGACCTCACTGGACGGTCCGCCACACTTTTCTTTAAACCTCTCGGGCTTATCCGAGAGTCTGGCGTTGTAGGGGAGGTGTCCCCGCACGCGTGCGTATGTCAGAAGTGTCGGCAGTGTCCGCCGGCGCCGGTCCAGTGTCCACCGTTGTCTGAAAACTGCACTTTTCTGACCTCTGACCTCACTGGACGGTCCGCCACACTTTTCTTTACACCTCTCGGGCTTATCCGAGAGTGTGGCGTTGTAGGGGAGGTGTCCCCGCACGCGTGCGTATGTCAGAAGTGTCGGCAGTGTCCGCCCGCGCCGGTCCAGTGTCCACCGTTGTCTGAAAACTGCACTTTTCTGACCTCTGATCTCACTGGACGGTCCGCCAAACTTTTTTTTACATCTCTCGGGCTTATCCGAGAGTGTGGCGTTGTAGGGGAGGTGTCCCCCGCACGCGTGCGTATGTCAGAAGTGTCGGCAGTGTCCGCCGGCGCCGGTCCAGTGTCCACCGTTGTCTGAAAACTGCACTTTTCTGACCTCTGACCTCACTGGACGGTCCGCCACACTTTTCTTTACACCTCTCGGGCTTATCCGAGAGTGTGGCGTTGTAGGGGAGGTGTCCCCGCACGCGTGCGTTTGTCAGAAGTGTCGGCAGTGTCCGCCGGCGCCGGTCCAGTGTCCACCGTTGTCTGAAAACTGCACTTTTCTGACCTCTGACCTCACTGGACGGTCCGCCACACTTTTCTTTACACCTCTCGGGCTTATCCGAGAGTGTGGCGTTGTAGGGGAGGTGTCCCCGCACGCGTGCGTATGTCAGAAGTGTCGGCAGTGTCCGCCGGCGCCGGTCCAGTGTCCACCGTTGTCTGAAAACTGCACTTTTCTGACCTCTGACCTCACTGGACGGTCCGCCACACTTTTCTTTACACCTCTCGGGCTTATCCGAGAGTCTGGCGTTGTATGTCAGAAGTGTCGGCAGTGTCCGCCGGCGCCGGTCCAGTGTCCACCGTTGTCTAAAAACTGCACTTTTCTGACCTCTGACCTCACTGGACGGTCCGCCAAACTTTTTTTTACATCTCTCGGGCTTATCCGAGAGTGTGGCGTTGTAGGGGAGGTGTCCCCGCACGCGTGCGTATGTCAGAAGTGTCGGCAGTGTCCGCCGGCGCCGGTCCAGTGTCCACCGTTGTCTGAAAACTGCACTTTTCTGACCTCTGACCTCACTGGACGGTCCGCCACACTTTTCTTTACACCTCTCGGGCTTATCCGAGAGTCTGGCGTTGTAGGGGAGGTGTCCCCGCACGCGTGCGTATGTCAGAAGTGTCGGCAGTGTCCGCCGGCGCCGGTCCAGTGTCCACCGTTGTCTGAAAACTACACTTTTCTGACCTCTGACCTCACTGGACGGTCCGCCACACTTTTCTTTACACCTCTCGGGCTTATCCGAGAGTCTGGCGTTGTAGGGGAGGTGTCCCCGCACGCGTGCGTACGTCAGAAGTGTCGGCAGTGTCGCCGGCGCCGGTCAAGTGTCCACCGTTGTCTGAAAACTGCACTTTTCTGACCTCTGACCTCACTGGACGGTCCGCCACACTTTTCTTTACACCTCTCGGGCTTATCCGAGAGTCTGGCGTTGTAGGGGAGGTGTCCCCGCACGCGTGCGTATGTCAGAAGTGTCGGCAGTGTCCGCCGGCGCCGGTCCAGTGTCCACCGTTGTCTGAAAACTGCACTTTTCTGACCTCTGACCTCACTGGACGGTCCGCCACACTTTTCTTTACACCTCTCGGGCTTATCCGAGAGTCTGGCGTTGTAGGGGAGGTGTCCCCGCACGCGTGCGTATGTCAGAAGTGTCGGCAGTGTCCGCCGGCGCCGGTCCAGTGTCCACCGTTGTCTGAAAACTGCACTTTTCTGACCTCTGACCTCACTGGACGGTCCGCCACACTTTTCTTTACACCTCTCGGGCTTATCCGAGAGTGTGGCGTTGTAGGGGAGGTGTCCCCGCACGCGTGCGTATGTCAGAAGTGTCGGCAGTGTCCGCCGGCGCCGGTCCAGTGTCCACCGTTGTCTGAAAACTGCACTTTTCTGACCTCTGACCTCACTGGACGGTCCGCCACACTTTTCTTTACACCTCTCGGGCTTATCCGAGAGTCTGGCGTTGTAGGGGAGGTGTCCCCGCACGCGTGCGTATGTCAGAAGTGTCGGCAGTGTCCGCCCGCGCCGGTCCAGTGTCCACCGTTGTCTGAAAACTGCACTTTTCTGACCTCTGATCTCACTGGACGGTCCGCCAAACTTTTTTTTACATCTCTCGGGCTTATCCGAGAGTGTGGCGTTGTAGGGGAGGTGTCCCCGCACGCGTGCGTATGTCAGAAGTGTCGGCAGTGTCCGCCGGCGCCGGTCCAGTGTCCACCGTTGTCTGAAAACTGCACTTTTCTGACCTTTCTGACCTTTTTTTACATCTCTCGGGCTTATCCGAGAGTGTGGCGTTGTCTGAAAACTGCACTTTTCTGACCTCTGACCTCACTGGACGGTCCGCCACACTTTTCTTTACACCTCTCGGGCTTATCCGAGAGTGTGGCGTTGTAGGGGAGGTGTCCCCGCACGTGTGCGTATGTCAGAAGTGTTGGCAGTGTCCGCCGGCGCCGGTCCAGTGTCCACCGTTGTCTGAAAACTGCACTTTTCTGACCTCTGACCTCACTGGACGGTCCGCCACACTTTTCTTTACACCTCTCGGGCTTATCCGAGAGTGTGGCGTTGTAGGGGAGGTGTCCCCGCACGCGTGCGTATGTCAGAAGTGTCGGCAGTGTCCGCCCGCGCCGGTCCAGTGTCCACCGTTGTCTGAAAACTGCACTTTTCTGACCTCTGATCTCACTGGACGGTCCGCCAAACTTTTTTTTACATCTCTCGGGCTTATCCGAGAGTGTGGCGTTGTAGGGGAGGTGTCCCCGCACGCGTGCGTATGTCAGAAGTGTCGGCAGTGTCCGCCGGCGCCGGTCCAGTGTCCACCGTTGTCTGAAAACTGCACTTTTCTGACCTCTGACCTCACTGGACGGTCCGCCACACTTTTCTTTACACCTCTCGGGCTTATCCGAGAGTGTGGCGTTGTAGGGGAGGTGTCCCCGCACGCGTGCGTATGTCAGAAGTGTCGGCAGTGTCCGCCGGCGCCGGTCCAGTGTCCACCGTTGTCTGAAAACTGCACTTTTCTGACCTCTGACCTCACTGGACGGTCCGCCACACTTTTCTTTACACCTCTCGGGCTTATCCGAGAGTGTGGCGTTGTAGGGGAGGTGTCCCCGCACGTGTGCGTATGTCAGAAGTGTCGGCAGTGTCCGCCGGCGCCGGTCCAGTGTCCACCGTTGTCTGAAAACTGCACTTTTCTGACCTCTGACCTCACTGGACGGTCCGCCACACTTTTCTTTACACCTCTCGGGCTTATCCGAGAGTGTGGCGTTGTAGGGGAGGTGTCCCCGCACGCGTGCGTATGTCAGAAGTGTCGGCAGTGTCCGCCCGCGCCGGTCCAGTGTCCACCGTTGTCTGAAAACTGCACTTTTCTGACCTCTGATCTCACTGGACGGTCCGCCAAACTTTTTTTTACATCTCTCGGGCTTATCCGAGAGTGTGGCGTTGTAGGGGAGGTGTCCCCGCACGCGTGCGTATGTCAGAAGTGTCGGCAGTGTCCGCCGGCGCCGGTCCAGTGTCCACCGTTGTCTGAAAACTGCACTTTTCTGACCTCTGACCTCACTGGACGGTCCGCCACACTTTTCTTTACACCTCTCGGGCTTATCCGAGAGTGTGGCGTTGTAGGGGAGGTGTCCCCGCACGCGTGCGTATGTCAGAAGTGTCGGCAGTGTCCGCCGGCGCCGGTCCAGTGTCCACCGTTGTCTGAAAACTGCACTTTTCTGACCTCTGACCTCACTGGACGGTCCGCCACACTTTCCTTTACACCTCTCGGGCTTATCCGAGAGTGTGGCGTTGTAGGGGAGGTGTCCCCGCACGCGTGCGTATGTCAGAAGTGTCGGCAGTGTCCGCCCGCGCCGGTCCAGTGTCCACCGTTGTCTGAAAACTGCACTTTTCTGACCTCTGATCTCACTGGACGGTCCGCCAAACTTTTTTTTACACCTCTCGGGCTTATCCGAGAGTGTGGCGTTGTAGGGGAGGTGTCCCCGCACGCGTGCGTATGTCAGAAGTGTCGGCAGTGTCCGCCGGCGCCGGTCCAGTGTCCACCGTTGTCTGAAAACTGCACTTTTCTGACCTCTGACCTCACTGGACGGTCCGCCACACTTTTCTTTACACCTCTCGGGCTTATCCGAGAGTCTGGCGTTGTAGGGGAGGTGTCCCCGCACGCGTGCGTATTTCAGAAGTGTCGGCAGTGTCCGCCGGCGCCGGTCCAGTGTCCACCGTTGTCTGAAAACTGCACTTTTCTGACCTCTGACCTCACTGGACGGTCCGCCACACTTTTCTTTACACCTCTCGGGCTTATCCGAGAGTCTGGCGTTGTAGGGGAGGTGTCCCCGCACGCGTGCGTATGTCAGAAGTGTCGGCAGTGTCCGCCGGCGCCGGTCCAGTGTCCACCGTTGTCTGAAAACTGCACTTTTCTGACCTCTGACCTCACTGGACGGTCCGCCACACTTTTCTTTACACCTCTCGGGCTTATCCGAGAGTGTGGCGTTGTAGGGGAGGTGTCCCCGCACGCGTGCGTATGTCAGAAGTGTCGGCAGTGTCCGCCCGCGCCGGTCCAGTGTCCACCGTTGTCTGAAAACTGCACTTTTCTGACCTCTGATCTCACTGGACGGTCCGCCAAACTTTTTTTTACATCTCTCGGGCTTATCCGAGAGTGTGGCGTTGTAGGGGAGGTGTCCCCGCACGCGTGCGTATGTCAGAAGTGTCGGCAGTGTCCGCCGGCGCCGGTCCAGTGTCCACCGTTGTCTGAAAACTGCACTTTTCTGACCTCTGACCTCACTGGACGGTCCGCCACACTTTTCTTTACACCTCTCGGGCTTATCCGAGAGTGTGGCGTTGTAGGGGAGGTGTCCCCGCACGCGTGCGTTTGTCAGAAGTGTCGGCAGTGTCCGCCGGCGCCGGTCCAGTGTCCACCGTTGTCTGAAAACTGCACTTTTCTGACCTCTGACCTCACTGGACGGTCCGCCACACTTTTCTTTACACCTCTCGGGCTTATCCGAGAGTGTGGCGTTGTAGGGGAGGTGTCCCCGCACGCGTGCGTATGTCAGAAGTGTCGGCAGTGTCCGCCGGCGCCGGTCCAGTGTCCACCGTTGTCTGAAAACTGCACTTTTCTGACCTCTGACCTCACTGGACGGTCCGCCACACTTTTCTTTACACCTCTCGGGCTTATCCGAGAGTGTGGCGTTGTAGGGGAGGTGTCCCCGCACGCGTGCGTATGTCAGAAGTGTCGGCAGTGTCCGCCCGCGCCGGTCCAGTGTCCACCGTTGTCTGAAAACTGCACTTTTCTGACCTCTGATCTCACTGGACGGTCCGCCAAACTTTTTTTTACATCTCTCGGGCTTATCCGAGAGTGTGGCGTTGTAGGGGAGGTGTCCCCGCACGCGTGCGTATGTCAGAAGTGTCGGCAGTGTCCGCCGGCGCCGGTCCAGTGTCCACCGTTGTCTGAAAACTGCACTTTTCTGACCTCTGACCTCACTGGACGGTCCGCCACACTTTTCTTTACACCTCTCGGGCTTATCCGAGAGTCTGGCGTTGTAGGGGAGGTGTCCCCGCACGCGTGCGTATGTCAGAAGTGTCGGCAGTGTCCGCCCGCGCCGGTCCAGTGTCCACCGTTGTCTGAAAACTGCACTTTTCTGACCTCTGATCTCACTGGACGGTCCGCCAAACTTTTTTTTACATCTCTCGGGCTTATCCGAGAGTGTGGCGTTGTAGGGGAGGTGTCCCCACACGCGTGCGTATGTCAGAAGTGTCGGCAGTGTCCGCCGGCGCCGGTCCAGTGTCCACCGTTGTCTGAAAACTGCACTTTTCTGACCTCTGACATCACTGGACGGTCCGCCACACTTTTCTTTACACCTCTCGGGCTTATCCGAGAGTGTGGCGTTGTAGGGGAGGTGTCCCCGCACGCGTGCGTTTGTCAGAAGTGTCGGCAGTGTCCGCCGGCGCCGGTCCAGTGTCCACCGTTGTCTGAAAACTGCACTTTTCTGACCTCTGACCTCACTGGACGGTCCGCCACACTTTTCTTTACACCTCTCGGGCTTATCCGAGAGTGTGGCGTTGTAGGGGAGGTGTCCCCGCACGCGTGCGTATGTCAGAAGTGTCGGCAGTGTCCGCCGGCGCCGGTCCAGTGTCCACCGTTGTCTGAAAACTGCACTTTTCTGACCTCTGACCTCACTGGACGGTCCGCCAAACTTTTTTTTACATCTCTCGGGCTTATCCGAGAGTGTGGCGTTGTAGGGGAGGTGTCCCCGCACGCGTGCGTATGTCAGAAGTGTCGGCAGTGTCCGCCGGCGCCGGTCCAGTGTCCACCGTTGTCTGAAAACTGCACTTTTCTGACCTCTGACCTCACTGGACGGTCCGCCACACTTTTCTTTACACCTCTCGGGCTTATCCGAGAGTGTGGCGTTGTAGGGGAGGTGTCCCCGCACGCGTGCGTATGTCAGAAGTGTCGGCAGTGTCCGCCCGCGCCGGTCCAGTGTCCACCGTTGTCTGAAAACTGCACTTTTCTGACCTCTGATCTCACTGGACGGTCCGCCAAACTTTTTTTTACATCTCTCGGGCTTATCCGAGAGTGTGGCGTTGTAGGGGAGGTGTCCCCGCACGCGTGCGTATGTCAGAAGTGTCGGCAGTGTCCGCCGGCGCCGGTCCAGTGTCCACCGTTGTCTGAAAACTGCACTTTTCTGACCTCTGACCTCACTGGACGGTCCGCCACACTTTTCTTTACACCTCTCGGGCTTATCCGAGAGTGTGGCGTTGTAGGGGAGGTGTCCCCGCACGTGTGCGTATGTCAGAAGTGTCGGCAGTGTCCGCCGGCGCCGGTCCAGTGTCCACCGTTGTCTGAAAACTGCACTTTTCTGACCTCTGACCTCACTGGACGGTCCGCCACACTTTTCTTTACACCTCTCGGGCTTATCCGAGAGTCTGGCGTTGTAGGGGAGGTGTCCCCGCACGCGTGCGTATGTCAGAAGTGTCGGCAGTGTCCGCCGGCGCCGGTCCAGTGTCCACCGTTGTCTGAAAACTGCACTTTTCTGACCTCTGACCTCACTGGACGGTCCGCCACACTTTTCTTTACACCTCTCGGGCTTATCCGAGAGTGTGGCGTTGTAGGGGAGGTGTCCCCGCACGCGTGCGTATGTCAGAAGTGTCGGCAGTGTCCGCCGGCGCCGGTCCAGTGTCCACCGTTGTCTGAAAACTGCACTTTTCTGACCTCTGACCTCACTGGACGGTCCGCCACACTTTTCTTTACACCTCTCGGGCTTATCCGAGAGTGTGGCGTTGTAGGGGAGGTGTCCCCGCACGTGTGCGTATGTCAGAAGTGTCGGCAGTGTCCGCCGGCGCCGGTCCAGTGTCCACCGTTGTCTGAAAACTGCACTTTTCTGACCTCTGACCTCACTGGACGGTCCGCCACACTTTTCTTTACACCTCTCGGGCTTATCCGAGAGTGTGGCGTTGTAGGGGAGGTGTCCCCGCACGCGTGCGTATGTCAGAAGTGTCGGCAGTGTCCGCCCGCGCCGGTCCAGTGTCCACCGTTGTCTGAAAACTGCACTTTTCTGACCTCTGATCTCACTGGACGGTCCGCCAAACTTTTTTTTACATCTCTCGGGCTTATCCGAGAGTGTGGCGTTGTAGGGGAGGTGTCCCCGCACGCGTGCGTATGTCAGAAGTGTCGGCAGTGTCCGCCGGCGCCGGTCCAGTGTCCACCGTTGTCTGAAAACTGCACTTTTCTGACCTCTGACCTCACTGGACGGTCCGCCACACTTTTCTTTACACCTCTCGGGCTTATCCGAGAGTGTGGCGTTGTAGGGGAGGTGTCCCCGCACGCGTGCGTTTGTCAGAAGTGTCGGCAGTGTCCGCCGGCGCCGGTCCAGTGTCCACCGTTGTCTGAAAACTGCACTTTTCTGACCTCTGACCTCACTGGACGGTCCGCCACACTTTCCTTTACACCTCTCGGGCTTATCCGAGAGTGTGGCGTTGTAGGGGAGGTGTCCCCGCACGCGTGCGTATGTCAGAAGTGTCGGCAGTGTCCGCCCGCGCCGGTCCAGTGTCCACCGTTGTCTGAAAACTGCACTTTTCTGACCTCTGATCTCACTGGACGGTCCGCCAAACTTTTTTTTACATCTCTCGGGCTTATCCGAGAGTGTGGCGTTGTAGGGGAGGTGTCCCCGCACGCGTGCGTATGTCAGAAGTGTCGGCAGTGTCCGCCGGCGCCGGTCCAGTGTCCACCGTTGTCTGAAAACTGCAATTTTCTGACCTCTGACCTCACTGGACGGTCCGCCACACTTTTCTTTACACCTCTCGGGCTTATCCGAGAGTGTGGCGTTGTAGGGGAGGTGTCCCCGCACGCGTGCGTATGTCAGAAGTGTCGGCAGTGTCCGCCGGCGCCGGTCCAGTGTCCACCGTTGTCTGAAAACTGCACTTTTCTGACCTCTGACCTCACTGGACGGTCCGCCACACTTTTCTTTACACCTCTCGGGCTTATCCGAGAGTCTGGCGTTGTAGGGGAGGTGTCCCCGCACGCGTGCGTATTTCAGAAGTGTCGGCAGTGTCCGCCGGCGCCGGTCCAGTGTCCACCGTTGTCTGAAAACTGCACTTTTCTGACCTCTGACCTCACTGGACGGTCCGCCACACTTTTCTTTACACCTCTCGGGCTTATCCGAGAGTCTGGCGTTGTAGGGGAGGTGTCCCCGCACGCGTGCGTATGTCAGAAGTGTCGGCAGTGTCCGCCGGCGCCGGTCCAGTGTCCACCGTTGTCTGAAAACTGCACTTTTCTGACCTCTGACCTCACTGGACGGTCCGCCACACTTTTCTTTACACCTCTCGGGCTTATCCGAGAGTGTGGCGTTGTAGGGGAGGTGTCCCCGCACGCGTGCGTATGTCAGAAGTGTCGGCAGTGTCCGCCCGCGCCGGTCCAGTGTCCACCGTTGTCTGAAAACTGCACTTTTCTGACCTCTGATCTCACTGGACGGTCCGCCAAACTTTTTTTTACATCTCTCGGGCTTATCCGAGAGTGTGGCGTTGTAGGGGAGGTGTCCCCGCACGCGTGCGTATGTCAGAAGTGTCGGCAGTGTCCGCCGGCGCCGGTCCAGTGTCCACCGTTGTCTGAAAACTGCACTTTTCTGACCTCTGACCTCACTGGACGGTCCGCCACACTTTTCTTTACACCTCTCGGGCTTATCCGAGAGTCTGGCGTTGTAGGGGAGGTGTCCCCGCACGCGTGCGTTTGTCAGAAGTGTCGGCAGTGTCCGCCGGCGCCGGTCCAGTGTCCACCGTTGTCTGAAAACTGCACTTTTCTGACCTCTGACCTCACTGGACGGTCCGCCACACTTTTCTTTACACCTCTCGGGCTTATCCGAGAGTGTGGCGTTGTAGGGGAGGTGTCCCCGCACGCGTGCGTATGTCAGAAGTGTCGGCAGTGTCCGCCGGCGCCGGTCCAGTGTCCACCGTTGTCTGAAAACTGCACTTTTCTGACCTCTGACCTCACTGGACGGTCCGCCACACTTTTCTTTACACCTCTCGGGCTTATCCGAGAGTGTGGCGTTGTAGGGGAGGTGTCCCCGCACGCGTGCGTATGTCAGAAGTGTCGGCAGTGTCCGCCGGCGCCGGTCCAGTGTCCACCGTTGTCTGAAAACTGCACTTTTCTGACCTCTGACCTCACTGGACGGTCCGCCACACTTTTCTTTACACCTCTCGGGCTTATCCGAGAGTCTGGCGTTGTAGGGGAGGTGTCCCCGCACGCGTGCGTATTTCAGAAGTGTCGGCAGTGTCCGCCGGCGCCGGTCCAGTGTCCACCGTTGTCTGAAAACTGCACTTTTCTGACCTCTGACCTCACTGGACGGTCCGCCACACTTTTCTTTACACCTCTCGGGCTTATCCGAGAGTCTGGCGTTGTAGGGGAGGTGTCCCCGCACGCGTGCGTATGTCAGAAGTGTCGGCAGTGTCCGCCGGCGCCGGTCCAGTGTCCACCGTTGTCTGAAAACTGCACTTTTCTGACCTCTGACCTCACTGGACGGTCCGCCACACTTTTCTTTACACCTCTCGGGCTTATCCGAGAGTGTGGCGTTGTAGGGGAGGTGTCCCCGCACGCGTGCGTATGTCAGAAGTGTCGGCAGTGTCCGCCCGCGCCGGTCCAGTGTCCACCGTTGTCTGAAAACTGCACTTTTCTGACCTCTGATCTCACTGGACGGTCCGCCAAACTTTTTTTTACATCTCTCGGGCTTATCCGAGAGTGTGGCGTTGTAGGGGAGGTGTCCCCGCACGCGTGCGTATGTCAGAAGTGTCGGCAGTGTCCGCCGGCGCCGGTCCAGTGTCCACCGTTGTCTGAAAACTGCACTTTTCTGACCTCTGACCTCACTGGACGGTCCGCCACACTTTTCTTTACACCTCTCGGGCTTATCCGAGAGTCTGGCGTTGTAGGGGAGGTGTCCCCGCACGCGTGCGTATGTCAGAAGTGTCGGCAGTGTCCGCCCGCGCCGGTCCAGTGTCCACCGTTGTCTGAAAACTGCACTTTTCTGACCTCTGATCTCACTGGACGGTCCGCCAAACTTTTTTTTACATCTCTCGGGCTTATCCGAGAGTGTGGCGTTGTAGGGGAGGTGTCCCCGCACGCGTGCGTATGTCAGAAGTGTCGGCAGTGTCCGCCGGCGCCGGTCCAGTGTCCACCGTTGTCTGAAAACTGCACTTTTCTGACCTCTGACCTCACTGGACGGTCCGCCACACTTTTCTTTACACCTCTCGGGCTTATCCGAGAGTGTGGCGTTGTAGGGGAGGTGTCCCCGCACGCGTGCGTTTGTCAGAAGTGTCGGCAGTGTCCGCCGGCGCCGGTCCAGTGTCCACCGTTGTCTGAAAACTGCACTTTTCTGACCTCTGACCTCACTGGACGGTCCGCCACACTTTTCTTTACACCTCTCGGGCTTATCCGAGAGTGTGGCGTTGTAGGGGAGGTGTCCCCGCACGCGTGCGTATGTCAGAAGTGTCGGCAGTGTCCGCCGGCGCCGGTCCAGTGTCCACCGTTGTCTGAAAACTGCACTTTTCTGACCTCTGACCTCACTGGACGGTCCGCCAAACTTTTTTTTACATCTCTCGGGCTTATCCGAGAGTGTGGCGTTGTAGGGGAGGTGTCCCCGCACGCGTGCGTATGTCAGAAGTGTCGGCAGTGTCCGCCGGCGCCGGTCCAGTGTCCACCGTTGTCTGAAAACTGCACTTTTCTGACCTCTGACCTCACTGGACGGTCCGCCACACTTTTCTTTACACCTCTCGGGCTTATCCGAGAGTGTGGCGTTGTAGGGGAGGTGTCCCCGCACGCGTGCGTATGTCAGAAGTGTCGGCAGTGTCCGCCCGCGCCGGTCCAGTGTCCACCGTTGTCTGAAAACTGCACTTTTCTGACCTCTGATCTCACTGGACGGTCCGCCAAACTTTTTTTTACATCTCTCGGGCTTATCCGAGAGTGTGGCGTTGTAGGGGAGGTGTCCCCGCACGCGTGCGTATGTCAGAAGTGTCGGCAGTGTCCGCCGGCGCCGGTCCAGTGTCCACCGTTGTCTGAAAACTGCACTTTTCTGACCTCTGACCTCACTGGACGGTCCGCCACACTTTTCTTTACACCTCTCGGGCTTATCCGAGAGTGTGGCGTTGTAGGGGAGGTGTCCCCGCACGTGTGCGTATGTCAGAAGTGTCGGCAGTGTCCGCCGGCGCCGGTCCAGTGTCCACCGTTGTCTGAAAACTGCACTTTTCTGACCTCTGACCTCACTGGACGGTCCGCCACACTTTTCTTTACACCTCTCGGGCTTATCCGAGAGTCTGGCGTTGTAGGGGAGGTGTCCCCGCACGCGTGCGTATGTCAGAAGTGTCGGCAGTGTCCGCCCGCGCCGGTCCAGTGTCCACCGTTGTCTGAAAACTGCACTTTTCTGACCTCTGATCTCACTGGACGGTCCGCCAAACTTTTTTTTACATCTCTCGGGCTTATCCGAGAGTGTGGCGTTGTAGGGGAGGTGTCCCCGCACGCGTGCGTATGTCAGAAGTGTCGGCAGTGTCCGCCGGCGCCGGTCCAGTGTCCACCGTTGTCTGAAAACTGCACTTTTCTGACCTCTGACCTCACTGGACGGTCCGCCACACTTTTCTTTACACCTCTCGGGCTTATCCGAGAGTGTGGCGTTGTAGGGGAGGTGTCCCCGCACGTGTGCGTATGTCAGAAGTGTCGGCAGTGTCCGCCGGCGCCGGTCCAGTGTCCACCGTTGTCTGAAAACTGCACTTTTCTGACCTCTGACCTCACTGGACGGTCCGCCACACTTTTCTTTACACCTCTCGGGCTTATCCGAGAGTCTGGCGTTGTAGGGGAGGTGTCCCCGCACGCGTGCGTATGTCAGAAGTGTCGGCAGTGTCCGCCGGCGCCGGTCCAGTGTCCACCGTTGTCTGAAAACTGCACTTTTCTGACCTCTGACCTCACTGGACGGTCCGCCACACTTTTCTTTACACCTCTCGGGCTTATCCGAGAGTGTGGCGTTGTAGGGGAGGTGTCCCCGCACGCGTGCGTATGTCAGAAGTGTCGGCAGTGTCCGCCGGCGCCGGTCCAGTGTCCACCGTTGTCTGAAAACTGCACTTTTCTGACCTCTGACCTCACTGGACGGTCCGCCACACTTTTCTTTACACCTCTCGGGCTTATCCGAGAGTGTGGCGTTGTAGGGGAGGTGTCCCCGCACGTGTGCGTATGTCAGAAGTGTCGGCAGTGTCCGCCGGCGCCGGTCCAGTGTCCACCGTTGTCTGAAAACTGCACTTTTCTGACCTCTGACCTCACTGGACGGTCCGCCACACTTTTCTTTACACCTCTCGGGCTTATCCGAGAGTGTGGCGTTGTAGGGGAGGTGTCCCCGCACGCGTGCGTATGTCAGAAGTGTCGGCAGTGTCCGCCCGCGCCGGTCCAGTGTCCACCGTTGTCTGAAAACTGCACTTTTCTGACCTCTGATCTCACTGGACGGTCCGCCAAACTTTTTTTTACATCTCTCGGGCTTATCCGAGAGTGTGGCGTTGTAGGGGAGGTGTCCCCGCACGCGTGCGTATGTCAGAAGTGTCGGCAGTGTCCGCCGGCGCCGGTCCAGTGTCCACCGTTGTCTGAAAACTGCACTTTTCTGACCTCTGACCTCACTGGACGGTCCGCCACACTTTTCTTTACACCTCTCGGGCTTATCCGAGAGTGTGGCGTTGTAGGGGAGGTGTCCCCGCACGCGTGCGTTTGTCAGAAGTGTCGGCAGTGTCCGCCGGCGCCGGTCCAGTGTCCACCGTTGTCTGAAAACTGCACTTTTCTGACCTCTGACCTCACTGGACGGTCCGCCACACTTTCCTTTACACCTCTCGGGCTTATCCGAGAGTGTGGCGTTGTAGGGGAGGTGTCCCCGCACGCGTGCGTATGTCAGAAGTGTCGGCAGTGTCCGCCCGCGCCGGTCCAGTGTCCACCGTTGTCTGAAAACTGCACTTTTCTGACCTCTGATCTCACTGGACGGTCCGCCAAACTTTTTTTTACATCTCTCGGGCTTATCCGAGAGTGTGGCGTTGTAGGGGAGGTGTCCCCGCACGCGTGCGTATGTCAGAAGTGTCGGCAGTGTCCGCCGGCGCCGGTCCAGTGTCCACCGTTGTCTGAAAACTGCACTTTTCTGACCTCTGACCTCACTGGACGGTCCGCCACACTTTTCTTTACACCTCTCGGGCTTATCCGAGAGTGTGGCGTTGTAGGGGAGGTGTCCCCGCACGCGTGCGTATGTCAGAAGTGTCGGCAGTGTCCGCCGGCGCCGGTCCAGTGTCCACCGTTGTCTGAAAACTGCACTTTTCTGACCTCTGACCTCACTGGACGGTCCGCCACACTTTTCTTTACACCTCTCGGGCTTATCCGAGAGTCTGGCGTTGTAGGGGAGGTGTCCCCGCACGCGTGCGTATTTCAGAAGTGTCGGCAGTGTCCGCCGGCGCCGGTCCAGTGTCCACCGTTGTCTGAAAACTGCACTTTTCTGACCTCTGACCTCACTGGACGGTCCGCCACACTTTTCTTTACACCTCTCGGGCTTATCCGAGAGTCTGGCGTTGTAGGGGAGGTGTCCCCGCACGCGTGCGTATGTCAGAAGTGTCGGCAGTGTCCGCCGGCGCCGGTCCAGTGTCCACCGTTGTCTGAAAACTGCACTTTTCTGACCTCTGACCTCACTGGACGGTCCGCCACACTTTTCTTTACACCTCTCGGGCTTATCCGAGAGTGTGGCGTTGTAGGGGAGGTGTCCCCGCACGCGTGCGTATGTCAGAAGTGTCGGCAGTGTCCGCCCGCGCCGGTCCAGTGTCCACCGTTGTCTGAAAACTGCACTTTTCTGACCTCTGATCTCACTGGACGGTCCGCCAAACTTTTTTTTACATCTCTCGGGCTTATCCGAGAGTGTGGCGTTGTAGGGGAGGTGTCCCCGCACGCGTGCGTATGTCAGAAGTGTCGGCAGTGTCCGCCGGCGCCGGTCCAGTGTCCACCGTTGTCTGAAAACTGCACTTTTCTGACCTCTGACCTCACTGGACGGTCCGCCACACTTTTCTTTACACCTCTCGGGCTTATCCGAGAGTCTGGCGTTGTAGGGGAGGTGTCCCCGCACGCGTGCGTTTGTCAGAAGTGTCGGCAGTGTCCGCCCGCGCCGGTCCAGTGTCCACCGTTGTCTGAAAACTGCACTTTTCTGACCTCTGATCTCACTGGACGGTCCGCCAAACTTTTTTTTACATCTCTCGGGCTTATCCGAGAGTGTGGCGTTGTAGGGGAGGTGTCCCCGCACGCGTGCGTATGTCAGAAGTGTCGGCAGTGTCCGCCGGCGCCGGTCCAGTGTCCACCGTTGTCTGAAAACTGCACTTTTCTGACCTCTGACCTAACTGGACGGTCCGCCACACTTTCCTTTACACCTCTCGGGCTTATCCGAGAGTTTGGCGTTGTAGGGGAGGTGTCCCCGCACGCGTGCGTATGTCAGAAGTGTCGGCAGTGTCCGCCGGCGCCGGTCCAGTGTCCACCGTTGTCTGAAAACTGCACTTTTCTGACCTCTGACCTCACTGGACGGTCCGCCACACTTTTCTTTACACCTCTCGGGCTTATCCGAGAGTGTGGCGTTGTAGGGGAGGTGTCCCCGCACGCGTGCGTATGTCAGAAGTGTCGGCAGTGTCCGCCGGCGCCGGTCCAGTGTCCACCGTTGTCTGAAAACTGCACTTTTCTGACCTCTGACCTCACTGGACGGTCCGCCACACTTTTCTTTACACCTCTCGGGCTTATCCGAGAGTCTGGCGTTGTAGGGGAGGTGTCCCCGCACGCGTGCGTATTTCAGAAGTGTCGGCAGTGTCCGCCGGCGCCGGTCCAGTGTCCACCGTTGTCTGAAAACTGCACTTTTCTGACCTCTGACCTCACTGGACGGTCCGCCACACTTTTCTTTACACCTCTCGGGCTTATCCGAGAGTCTGGCGTTGTAGGGGAGGTGTCCCCGCACGCGTGCGTATGTCAGAAGTGTCGGCAGTGTCCGCCGGCGCCGGTCCAGTGTCCACCGTTGTCTGAAAACTGCACTTTTCTGACCTCTGACCTCACTGGACGGTCCGCCACACTTTTCTTTACACCTCTCGGGCTTATCCGAGAGTGTGGCGTTGTAGGGGAGGTGTCCCCGCACGCGTGCGTATGTCAGAAGTGTCGGCAGTGTCCGCCCGCGCCGGTCCAGTGTCCACCGTTGTCTGAAAACTGCACTTTTCTGACCTCTGATCTCACTGGACGGTCCGCCAAACTTTTTTTTACATCTCTCGGGCTTATCCGAGAGTGTGGCGTTGTAGGGGAGGTGTCCCCGCACGCGTGCGTATGTCAGAAGTGTCGGCAGTGTCCGCCGGCGCCGGTCCAGTGTCCACCGTTGTCTGAAAACTGCACTTTTCTGACCTCTGACCTCACTGGACGGTCCGCCACACTTTTCATTACACCTCTCGGGCTTATCCGAGAGTCTGGCGTTGTAGGGGAGGTGTCCCCGCACGCGTGCGTATGTCAGAAGTGTCGGCAGTGTCCGCCGGCGCCGGTCCAGTGTCCACCGTTGTCTGAAAACTGCACTTTTCTGACCTCTGACCTAACTGGACGGTCCGCCACACTTTCCTTTACACCTCTCGGGCTTATCCGAGAGTTTGGCGTTGTAGGGGAGGTGTCCCCGCACGCGTGCGTATGTCAGAAGTGTCGGCAGTGTCCGCCGGCGCCGGTCCAGTGTCCACCGTTGTCTGAAAACTGCACTTTTCTGACCTCTGACCTCACTGGACGGTCCGCCACACTTTTCTTTACACCTCTCGGGCTTATCCGAGAGTGTGGCGTTGTAGGGGAGGTGTCCCCGCACGCGTGCGTATGTCAGAAGTGTCGGCAGTGTCCGCCGGCGCCGGTCCAGTGTCCACCGTTGTCTGAAAACTGCACTTTTCTGACCTCTGACCTCACTGGACGGTCCGCCACACTTTTCTTTACACCTCTCGGGCTTATCCGAGAGTCTGGCGTTGTAGGGGAGGTGTCCCCGCACGCGTGCGTATTTCAGAAGTGTCGGCAGTGTCCGCCGGCGCCGGTCCAGTGTCCACCGTTGTCTGAAAACTGCACTTTTCTGACCTCTGACCTCACTGGACGGTCCGCCACACTTTTCTTTACACCTCTCGGGCTTATCCGAGAGTCTGGCGTTGTAGGGGAGGTGTCCCCGCACGCGTGCGTATGTCAGAAGTGTCGGCAGTGTCCGCCGGCGCCGGTCCAGTGTCCACCGTTGTCTGAAAACTGCACTTTTCTGACCTCTGACCTCACTGGACGGTCCGCCACACTTTTCTTTACACCTCTCGGGCTTATCCGAGAGTGTGGCGTTGTAGGGGAGGTGTCCCCGCACGCGTGCGTATGTCAGAAGTGTCGGCAGTGTCCGCCCGCGCCGGTCCAGTGTCCACCGTTGTCTGAAAACTGCACTTTTCTGACCTCTGATCTCACTGGACGGTCCGCCAAACTTTTTTTTACATCTCTCGGGCTTATCCGAGAGTGTGGCGTTGTAGGGGAGGTGTCCCCGCACGCGTGCGTATGTCAGAAGTGTCGGCAGTGTCCGCCGGCGCCGGTCCAGTGTCCACCGTTGTCTGAAAACTGCACTTTTCTGACCTCTGACCTCACTGGACGGTCCGCCACACTTTTCATTACACCTCTCGGGCTTATCCGAGAGTCTGGCGTTGTAGGGGAGGTGTCCCCGCACGCATGCGTATGTCAGAAGTGTCGACAGTGTCCGCCGGCGCCGGTCCAGTGTCCACCGTTGTCTGAAAACTGCACTTTTCTGACCTCTGACCTCACTGGACGGTCCGCCACACTTTTCTTTACACCTCTCGGGCTTATCCGAGAGTGTGGCGTTGTAGGGGAGGTGTCCCCGCACGCGTGCGTATGTCAGAAGTGTCGGCAGTGTCCGCCCGCGCCGGTCCAGTGTCCACCGTTGTCTGAAAACTGCACTTTTCTGACCTCTGATCTCACTGGACGGTCCGCCAAACTTTTTTTTACATCTCTCGGGCTTATCCGAGAGTGTGGCGTTGTAGGGGAGTGTGGCGTTGTAGGGGAGGTGTCCCCGCACGCGTGCGTATGTCAGAAGTGTCGGCAGTGTCCGCCCGCGCCGGTCCAGTGTCCACCGTTGTCTGAAAACTGCACTTTTCTGACCTCTGATCTCACTGGACGGTCCGCCAAACTTTTTTTTACATCTCTCGGGCTTATCCGAGAGTGTGGCGTTGTAGGGGAGGTGTCCCCGCACGCGTGCGTATGTCAGAAGTGTCGGCAGTGTCCGCCGGCGCCGGTCCAGTGTCCACCGTTGTCTGAAAACTGCACTTTTCTGACCTCTGACCTCACTGGACGGTCCGCCACACTTTTCTTTACACCTCTCGGGCTTATCCGAGAGTGTGGCGTTGTAGGGGAGGTGTCCCCGCACGCGTGCGTATGTCAGAAGTGTCGGCAGTGTCCGCCGGCGCCGGTCCAGTGTCCACCGTTGTCTGAAAACTGCACTTTTCTGACCTCTGACCTCACTGGACGGTCCGTCACATTTTTCTTTACACCTCTCGGGCTTATCCGAGAGTGTGGCGTTGTAGGGGAGGTGTCCCCGCACGCGTGCGTATGTCAGAAGTGTCGGCAGTGTCCGCCGGCGCCGGTCCAGTGTCCACCGTTGTCTGAAAACTGCACTTTTCTGACCTCTGACCTCACTGGACGGTCCGCCACACTTTTCTTTACACCTCTCGGGCTTATCCGAGAGTCTGGCGTTGTAGGGGAGGTGTCCCCGCACGCGTGCGTATGTCAGAAGTGTCGGCAGTGTCCGCCGGCGCCGGTCCAGTGTCCACCGTTGTCTGAAAACTGCACTTTTCTGACCTCTGACCTCACTGGACGGTCCGCCACACTTTTCTTTACACCTCTCGGGCTTATCCGAGAGTGTGGCGTTGTAGGGGAGGTGTCCCCGCACGCGTGCGTATGTCAGAAGTGTCGGCAGTGTCCGCCGGCGCCGGTCCAGTGTCCACCGTTGTCTGAAAACTGCACTTTTCTGACCTCTGACCTCACTGGACGGTCCGCCACACTTTTCTTTACACCTCTCGGGCTTATCCGAGAGTCTGGCGTTGTAGGGGAGGTGTCCCCGCACGCGTGCGTATGTCAGAAGTGTCGGCAGTGTCCGCCGGCGCCGGTCCAGCGTCCACCGTTGTCTGAAAACTGCACTTTTCTGACCTCTGACCTCACTGGACGGTCCGCCACACTTTTCTTTACACCTCTCGGGCTTATCCGAGAGTCTGGCGTTGTAGGGGAGGTGTCCCCGCACGCGTGCGTATGTCAGAAGTGTCGACAGTGTCCGCCGGCGCCGGTCCAGTGTCCACCGTTGTCTGAAAACTGCACTTTTCTGACCTCTGACCTCACTGGACGGTCCGCCACACTTTTCTTTACACCTCTCGGGCTTATCCGAGAGTGTGGCGTTGTAGGGGAGGTGTCCCCGCACGCGTGCGTATGTCAGAAGTGTCGGCAGTGTCCGCCCGCGCCGGTCCAGTGTCCACCGTTGTCTGAAAACTGCACTTTTCTGACCTCTGATCTCACTGGACGGTCCGCCAAACTTTTTTTACATCTCTCGGGCTTATCCGAGAGTGTGGCGTTGTAGGGGAGTGTGGCGTTGTAGGGGAGGTGTCCCCGCACGCGTGCGTATGTCAGAAGTGTCGGCAGTGTCCGCCCGCGCCGGTCCAGTGTCCACCGTTGTCTGAAAACTGCACTTTTCTGACCTCTGATCTCACTGGACGGTCCGCCAAACTTTTTTTTACATCTCTCGGGCTTATCCGAGAGTGTGGCGTTGTAGGGGAGGTGTCCCCGCACGCGTGCGTATGTCAGAAGTGTCGGCAGTGTCCGCCGGCGCCGGTCCAGTGTCCACCGTTGTCTGAAAACTGCACTTTTCTGACCTCTGACCTCACTGGACGGTCCGCCACACTTTTCTTTACACCTCTCGGGCTTATCCGAGAGTGTGGCGTTGTAGGGGAGGTGTCCCCGCACGCGTGCGTATGTCAGAAGTGTCGGCAGTGTCCGCCGGCGCCGGTCCAGTGTCCACCGTTGTCTGAAAACTGCACTTTTCTGACCTCTGACCTCACTGGACGGTCCGCCACATTTTTCTTTACACCTCTCGGGCTTATCCGAGAGTGTGGCGTTGTAGGGGAGGTGTCCCCGCACGCGTGCGTATGTCAGAAGTGTCGGCAGTGTCCGCCGGCGCCGGTCCAGTGTCCACCGTTGTCTGAAAACTGCACTTTTCTGACCTCTGACCTCACTGGACGGTCCGCCACACTTTTCTTTACACCTCTCGGGCTTATCCGAGAGTCTGGCGTTGTAGGGGAGGTGTCCCCGCACGCGTGCGTATGTCAGAAGTGTCGGCAGTGTCCGCCGGCGCCGGTCCAGTGTCCACCGTTGTCTGAAAACTGCACTTTTCTGACCTCTGACCTCACTGGACGGTCCGCCACACTTTTCTTTACACCTCTCGGGCTTATCCGAGAGTGTGGCGTTGTAGGGGAGGTGTCCCCGCACGCGTGCGTATGTCAGAAGTGTCGGCAGTGTCCGCCGGCGCCGGTCCAGTGTCCACCGTTGTCTGAAAACTGCACTTTTCTGACCTCTGACCTCACTGGACGGTCCGCCACACTTTTCTTTACACCTCTCGGGCTTATCCGAGAGTCTGGCGTTGTAGGGGAGGTGTCCCCGCACGCGTGCGTATGTCAGAAGTGTCGGCAGTGTCCGCCGGCGCCGGTCCAGTGTCCACCGTTGTCTGAAAACTGCACTTTTCTGACCTCTGACCTCACTGGACGGTCCGCCACACTTTTCTTTACACCTCTCGGGCTTATCCGAGAGTCTGGCGTTGTAGGGGAGGTGTCCCCGCACGCGTGCGTATTTCAGAAGTGTCGGCAGTGTCCGCCGGCGCCGGTCCAGTGTCCACCGTTGTCTGAAAACTGCACTTTTCTGACCTCTGACCTCACTGGACGGTCCGCCACACTTTTCTTTACACCTCTCGGGCTTATCCGAGAGTCTGGCGTTGTAGGGGAGGTGTCCCCGCACGCGTGCGTATGTCAGAAGTGTCGGCAGTGTCCGCCGGCGCCGGTCCAGTGTCCACCGTTGTCTGAAAACTGCACTTTTCTGACCTCTGACCTCACTGGACGGTCCGCCACACTTTTCTTTACATCTCTCGGGCTTATCCGAGAGTGTGGCGTTGTAGGGGAGGTGTCCCCGCACGCGTGCGTATGTCAGAAGTGTCGGCAGTGTCCGCCGGCGCCGGTCCAGTGTCCACCGTTGTCTGAAAACTGCACTTTTCTGACCTCTGACCTAACTGGACGGTCCGCCACACTTTCCTTTACACCTCTCGGGCTTATCCGAGAGTTTGGCGTTGTAGGGGAGGTGTCCCCGCACGCGTGCGTATGTCAGAAGTGTCGGCAGTGTCCGCCGGCGCCGGTCCAGTGTCCACCGTTGTCTGAAAACTGCACTTTTCTGACCTCTGACCTCACTGGACGGTCCGCCACACTTTTCTTTACACCTCTCGGGCTTATCCGAGAGTGTGGCGTTGTAGGGGAGGTGTCCCCGCACGCGTGCGTATGTCAGAAGTGTCGGCAGTGTCCGCCGGCGCCGGTCCAGTGTCCACCGTTGTCTGAAAACTGCACTTTTCTGACCTCTGACCTCACTGGACGGTCCGCCACACTTTTCTTTACACCTCTCGGGCTTATCCGAGAGTCTGGCGTTGTAGGGGAGGTGTCCCCGCACGCGTGCGTATTTCAGAAGTGTCGGCAGTGTCCGCCGGCGCCGGTCCAGTGTCCACCGTTGTCTGAAAACTGCACTTTTCTGACCTCTGACCTCACTGGACGGTCCGCCACACTTTTCTTTACACCTCTCGGGCTTATCCGAGAGTCTGGCGTTGTAGGGGAGGTGTCCCCGCACGCGTGCGTATGTCAGAAGTGTCGGCAGTGTCCGCCGGCGCCGGTCCAGTGTCCACCGTTGTCTGAAAACTGCACTTTTCTGACCTCTGACCTCACTGGACGGTCCGCCACACTTTTCTTTACACCTCTCGGGCTTATCCGAGAGTGTGGCGTTGTAGGGGAGGTGTCCCCGCACGCGTGCGTATGTCAGAAGTGTCGGCAGTGTCCGCCCGCGCCGGTCCAGTGTCCACCGTTGTCTGAAAACTGCACTTTTCTGACCTCTGATCTCACTGGACGGTCCGCCAAACTTTTTTTTACATCTCTCGGGCTTATCCGAGAGTGTGGCGTTGTAGGGGAGGTGTCCCCGCACGCGTGCGTATGTCAGAAGTGTCGGCAGTGTCCGCCGGCGCCGGTCCAGTGTCCACCGTTGTCTGAAAACTGCACTTTTCTGACCTCTGACCTCACTGGACGGTCCGCCACACTTTTCATTACACCTCTCGGGCTTATCCGAGAGTCTGGCGTTGTAGGGGAGGTGTCCCCGCACGCGTGCGTATGTCAGAAGTGTCGACAGTGTCCGCCGGCGCCGGTCCAGTGTCCACCGTTGTCTGAAAACTGCACTTTTCTGACCTCTGACCTCACTGGACGGTCCGCCACACTTTTCTTTACACCTCTCGGGCTTATCCGAGAGTGTGGCGTTGTAGGGGAGGTGTCCCCGCACGCGTGCGTATGTCAGAAGTGTCGGCAGTGTCCGCCCGCGCCGGTCCAGTGTCCACCGTTGTCTGAAAACTGCACTTTTCTGACCTCTGATCTCACTGGACGGTCCGCCAAACTTTTTTTTACATCTCTCGGGCTTATCCGAGAGTGTGGCGTTGTAGGGGAGGTGTCCCCGCACGCGTGCGTATGTCAGAAGTGTCGGCAGTGTCCGCCGGCGCCGGTCCAGTGTCCACCGTTGTCTGAAAACTGCACTTTTCTGACCTCTGACCTCACTGGACGGTCCGCCACACTTTTCTTTACACCTCTCGGGCTTATCCGAGAGTGTGGCGTTGTAGGGGAGGTGTCCCCGCACGCGTGCGTATGTCAGAAGTGTCGGCAGTGTCCGCCGGCGCCGGTCCAGTGTCCACCGTTGTCTGAAAACTGCACTTTTCTGACCTCTGACCTCACTGGACGGTCCGCCACATTTTTCTTTACACCTCTCGGGCTTATCCGAGAGTGTGGCGTTGTAGGGGAGGTGTCCCCGCACGCGTGCGTATGTCAGAAGTGTCGGCAGTGTCCGCCGGCGCCGGTCCAGTGTCCACCGTTGTCTGAAAACTGCACTTTTCTGACCTCTGACCTCACTGGACGGTCCGCCACACTTTTCTTTACACCTCTCGGGCTTATCCGAGAGTCTGGCGTTGTAGGGGAGGTGTCCCCGCACGCGTGCGTATGTCAGAAGTGTCGGCAGTGTCCGCCGGCGCCGGTCCAGTGTCCACCGTTGTCTGAAAACTGCACTTTTCTGACCTCTGACCTCACTGGACGGTCCGCCACACTTTTCTTTACACCTCTCGGGCTTATCCGAGAGTGTGGCGTTGTAGGGGAGGTGTCCCCGCACGCGTGCGTATGTCAGAAGTGTCGGCAGTGTCCGCCGGCGCCGGTCCAGTGTCCACCGTTGTCTGAAAACTGCACTTTTCTGACCTCTGACCTCACTGGACGGTCCGCCACACTTTTCTTTACACCTCTCGGGCTTATCCGAGAGTCTGGCGTTGTAGGGGAGGTGTCCCCGCACGCGTGCGTATGTCAGAAGTGTCGGCAGTGTCCGCCGGCGCCGGTCCAGCGTCCACCGTTGTCTGAAAACTGCACTTTTCTGACCTCACTGGACGGTCCGCCACACTTTTCTTTACACCTCTCGGGCTTATCCGAGAGTCTGGCGTTGTAGGGGAGGTGTCCCCGCACGCGTGCGTATGTCAGAAGTGTCGACAGTGTCCGCCGGCGCCGGTCCAGTGTCCACCGTTGTCTGAAAACTGCACTTTTCTGACCTCTGACCTCACTGGACGGTCCGCCACACTTTTCTTTACACCTCTCGGGCTTATCCGAGAGTGTGGCGTTGTAGGGGAGGTGTCCCCGCACGCGTGCGTATGTCAGAAGTGTCGGCAGTGTCCGCCCGCGCCGGTCCAGTGTCCACCGTTGTCTGAAAACTGCACTTTTCTGACCTCTGATCTCACTGGACGGTCCGCCAAACTTTTTTTACATCTCTCGGGCTTATCCGAGAGTGTGGCGTTGTAGGGGAGTGTGGCGTTGTAGGGGAGGTGTCCCCGCACGCGTGCGTATGTCAGAAGTGTCGGCAGTGTCCGCCCGCGCCGGTCCAGTGTCCACCGTTGTCTGAAAACTGCACTTTTCTGACCTCTGATCTCACTGGACGGTCCGCCAAACTTTTTTTTACATCTCTCGGGCTTATCCGAGAGTGTGGCGTTGTAGGGGAGGTGTCCCCGCACGCGTGCGTATGTCAGAAGTGTCGGCAGTGTCCGCCGGCGCCGGTCCAGTGTCCACCGTTGTCTGAAAACTGCACTTTTCTGACCTCTGACCTCACTGGACGGTCCGCCACACTTTTCTTTACACCTCTCGGGCTTATCCGAGAGTGTGGCGTTGTAGGGGAGGTGTCCCCGCACGCGTGCGTATGTCAGAAGTGTCGGCAGTGTCCGCCGGCGCCGGTCCAGTGTCCACCGTTGTCTGAAAACTGCACTTTTCTGACCTCTGACCTCACTGGACGGTCCGCCACATTTTTCTTTACACCTCTCGGGCTTATCCGAGAGTGTGGCGTTGTAGGGGAGGTGTCCCCGCACGCGTGCGTATGTCAGAAGTGTCGGCAGTGTCCGCCCGCGCCGGTCCAGTGTCCACCGTTGTCTGAAAACTGCACTTTTCTGACCTCTGATCTCACTGGACGGTCCGCCAAACTTTTTTTTACATCTCTCGGGCTTATCCGAGAGTCTGGCGTTGTAGGGGAGGTGTCCCCGCACGCGTGCGTATGTCAGAAGTGTCGGCAGTGTCCGCCCGCGCCGGTCCAGTGTCCACCGTTGTCTGAAAACTGCACTTTTCTGACCTCTGATCTCACTGGACGGTCCGCCAAACTTTTTTTTACATCTCTCGGGCTTATCCGAGAGTGTGGCGTTGTAGGGGAGGTGTCCCCGCACGCGTGCGTATGTCAGAAGTGTCGGCAGTGTCCGCCGGCGCCGGTCCAGTGTCCACCGTTGTCTGAAAACTGCACTTTTCTGACCTCTGACCTCACTGGACGGTCCGCCACACTTTTCTTTACACCTCTCGGGCTTATCCGAGAGTGTGGCGTTGTAGGGGAGGTGTCCCCGCACGCGTGCGTATGTCAGAAGTGTCGGCAGTGTCCGCCGGCGCCGGTCCAGTGTCCACCGTTGTCTGAAAACTGCACTTTTCTGACCTCTGACCTCACTGGACGGTCCGCCACATTTTTCTTTACACCTCTCGGGCTTATCCGAGAGTGTGGCGTTGTAGGGGAGGTGTCCCCGCACGCGTGCGTATGTCAGAAGTGTCGGCAGTGTCCGCCGGCGCCGGTCCAGTGTCCACCGTTGTCTGAAAACTGCACTTTTCTGACCTCTGACCTCACTGGACGGTCCGCCACACTTTTCTTTACACCTCTCGGGCTTATCCGAGAGTCTGGCGTTGTAGGGGAGGTGTCCCCGCACGCGTGCGTATGTCAGAAGTGTCGGCAGTGTCCGCCGGCGCCGGTCCAGTGTCCACCGTTGTCTGAAAACTGCACTTTTCTGACCTCTGACCTCACTGGACGGTCCGCCACACTTTTCTTTACACCTCTCGGGCTTATCCGAGAGTGTGGCGTTGTAGGGGAGGTGTCCCCGCACGCGTGCGTATGTCAGAAGTGTCGGCAGTGTCCGCCGGCGCCGGTCCAGTGTCCACCGTTGTCTGAAAACTGCACTTTTCTGACCTCTGACCTCACTGGACGGTCCGCCACACTTTTCTTTACACCTCTCGGGCTTATCCGAGAGTCTGGCGTTGTAGGGGAGGTGTCCCCGCACGCGTGCGTATGTCAGAAGTGTCGGCAGTGTCCGCCGGCGCCGGTCCAGCGTCCACCGTTGTCTGAAAACTGCACTTTTCTGACCTCTGACCTCACTGGACGGTCCGCCACACTTTTCTTTACACCTCTCGGGCTTATCCGAGAGTCTGGCGTTGTAGGGGAGGTGTCCCCGCACGCGTGCGTATGTCAGAAGTGTCGACAGTGTCCGCCGGCGCCGGTCCAGTGTCCACCGTTGTCTGAAAACTGCACTTTTCTGACCTCTGACCTCACTGGACGGTCCGCCACACTTTTCTTTACACCTCTCGGGCTTATCCGAGAGTGTGGCGTTGTAGGGGAGGTGTCCCCGCACGCGTGCGTATGTCAGAAGTGTCGGCAGTGTCCGCCCGCGCCGGTCCAGTGTCCACCGTTGTCTGAAAACTGCACTTTTCTGACCTCTGATCTCACTGGACGGTCCGCCAAACTTTTTTTACATCTCTCGGGCTTATCCGAGAGTGTGGCGTTGTAGGGGAGTGTGGCGTTGTAGGGGAGGTGTCCCCGCACGCGTGCGTATGTCAGAAGTGTCGGCAGTGTCCGCCCGCGCCGGTCCAGTGTCCACCGTTGTCTGAAAACTGCACTTTTCTGACCTCTGATCTCACTGGACGGTCCGCCAAACTTTTTTTTACATCTCTCGGGCTTATCCGAGAGTGTGGCGTTGTAGGGGAGGTGTCCCCGCACGCGTGCGTATGTCAGAAGTGTCGGCAGTGTCCGCCGGCGCCGGTCCAGTGTCCACCGTTGTCTGAAAACTGCACTTTTCTGACCTCTGACCTCACTGGACGGTCCGCCACACTTTTCTTTACACCTCTCGGGCTTATCCGAGAGTGTGGCGTTGTAGGGGAGGTGTCCCCGCACGCGTGCGTATGTCAGAAGTGTCGGCAGTGTCCGCCGGCGCCGGTCCAGTGTCCACCGTTGTCTGAAAACTGCACTTTTCTGACCTCTGACCTCACTGGACGGTCCGCCACATTTTTCTTTACACCTCTCGGGCTTATCCGAGAGTGTGGCGTTGTAGGGGAGGTGTCCCCGCACGCGTGCGTATGTCAGAAGTGTCGGCAGTGTCCGCCCGCGCCGGTCCAGTGTCCACCGTTGTCTGAAAACTGCACTTTTCTGACCTCTGACCTCACTGGACGGTCCGCCACATTTTTCTTTACACCTCTCGGGCTTATCCGAGAGTGTGGCGTTGTAGGGGAGGTGTCCCCGCACGCGTGCGTATGTCAGAAGTGTCGGCAGTGTCCGCCGGCGCCGGTCCAGTGTCCACCGTTGTCTGAAAACTGCACTTTTCTGACCTCTGACCTCACTGGACGGTCCGCCACACTTTTCTTTACACCTCTCGGGCTTATCCGAGAGTGTGGCGTTGTAGGGGAGGTGTCCCCGCACGCGTGCGTATGTCAGAAGTGTCGGCAGTGTCCGCCGGCGCCGGTCCAGTGTCCACCGTTGTCTGAAAACTGCACTTTTCTGACCTCTGACCTCACTGGACGGTCCGCCACATTTTTCTTTACACCTCTCGGGCTTATCCGAGAGTGTGGCGTTGTAGGGGAGGTGTCCCCGCACGCGTGCGTATGTCAGAAGTGTCGGCAGTGTCCGCCGGCGCCGGTCCAGTGTCCACCGTTGTCTGAAAACTGCACTTTTCTGACCTCTGACCTCACTGGACGGTCCGCCACACTTTTCTTTACACCTCTCGGGCTTATCCGAGAGTCTGGCGTTGTAGGGGAGGTGTCCCCGCACGCGTGCGTATGTCAGAAGTGTCGGCAGTGTCCGCCGGCGCCGGTCCAGTGTCCACCGTTGTCTGAAAACTGCACTTTTCTGACCTCTGACCTCACTGGACGGTCCGCCACACTTTTCTTTACACCTCTCGGGCTTATCCGAGAGTGTGGCGTTGTAGGGGAGGTGTCCCCGCACGCGTGCGTATGTCAGAAGTGTCGGCAGTGTCCGCCGGCGCCGGTCCAGTGTCCACCGTTGTCTGAAAACTGCACTTTTCTGACCTCTGACCTCACTGGACGGTCCGCCACACTTTTCTTTACACCTCTCGGGCTTATCCGAGAGTCTGGCGTTGTAGGGGAGGTGTCCCCGCACGCGTGCGTATGTCAGAAGTGTCGGCAGTGTCCGCCGGCGCCGGTCCAGCGTCCACCGTTGTCTGAAAACTGCACTTTTCTGACCTCTGACCTCACTGGACGGTCCGCCACACTTTTCTTTACACCTCTCGGGCTTATCCGAGAGTCTGGCGTTGTAGGGGAGGTGTCCCCGCACGCGTGCGTATGTCAGAAGTGTCGACAGTGTCCGCCGGCGCCGGTCCAGTGTCCACCGTTGTCTGAAAACTGCACTTTTCTGACCTCTGACCTCACTGGACGGTCCGCCACACTTTTCTTTACACCTCTCGGGCTTATCCGAGAGTGTGGCGTTGTAGGGGAGGTGTCCCCGCACGCGTGCGTATGTCAGAAGTGTCGGCAGTGTCCGCCCGCGCCGGTCCAGTGTCCACCGTTGTCTGAAAACTGCACTTTTCTGACCTCTGATCTCACTGGACGGTCCGCCAAACTTTTTTTACATCTCTCGGGCTTATCCGAGAGTGTGGCGTTGTAGGGGAGTGTGGCGTTGTAGGGGAGGTGTCCCCGCACGCGTGCGTATGTCAGAAGTGTCGGCAGTGTCCGCCCGCGCCGGTCCAGTGTCCACCGTTGTCTGAAAACTGCACTTTTCTGACCTCTGATCTCACTGGACGGTCCGCCAAACTTTTTTTTACATCTCTCGGGCTTATCCGAGAGTGTGGCGTTGTAGGGGAGGTGTCCCCGCACGCGTGCGTATGTCAGAAGTGTCGGCAGTGTCCGCCGGCGCCGGTCCAGTGTCCACCGTTGTCTGAAAACTGCACTTTTCTGACCTCTGACCTCACTGGACGGTCCGCCACACTTTTCTTTACACCTCTCGGGCTTATCCGAGAGTGTGGCGTTGTAGGGGAGGTGTCCCCGCACGCGTGCGTATGTCAGAAGTGTCGGCAGTGTCCGCCGGCGCCGGTCCAGTGTCCACCGTTGTCTGAAAACTGCACTTTTCTGACCTCTGACCTCACTGGACGGTCCGCCACATTTTTCTTTACACCTCTCGGGCTTATCCGAGAGTGTGGCGTTGTAGGGGAGGTGTCCCCGCACGCGTGCGTATGTCAGAAGTGTCGGCAGTGTCCGCCCGCGCCGGTCCAGTGTCCACCGTTGTCTGAAAACTGCACTTTTCTGACCTCTGATCTCACTGGACGGTCCGCCAAACTTTTTTTTACATCTCTCGGGCTTATCCGAGAGTCTGGCGTTGTAGGGGAGGTGTCCCCGCACGCGTGCGTATGTCAGAAGTGTCGGCAGTGTCCGCCCGCGCCGGTCCAGTGTCCACCGTTGTCTGAAAACTGCACTTTTCTGACCTCTGATCTCACTGGACGGTCCGCCAAACTTTTTTTTACATCTCTCGGGCTTATCCGAGAGTGTGGCGTTGTAGGGGAGGTGTCCCCGCACGCGTGCGTATGTCAGAAGTGTCGGCAGTGTCCGCCGGCGCCGGTCCAGTGTCCACCGTTGTCTGAAAACTGCACTTTTCTGACCTCTGACCTCACTGGACGGTCCGCCACACTTTTCTTTACACCTCTCGGGCTTATCCGAGAGTGTGGCGTTGTAGGGGAGGTGTCCCCGCACGCGTGCGTATGTCAGAAGTGTCGGCAGTGTCCGCCGGCGCCGGTCCAGTGTCCACCGTTGTCTGAAAACTGCACTTTTCTGACCTCTGACCTCACTGGACGGTCCGCCACACTTTTCTTTACACCTCTCGGGCTTATCCGAGAGTGTGGCGTTGTAGGGGAGGTGTCCCCGCACGCGTGCGTATGTCAGAAGTGTCGGCAGTGTCCGCCGGCGCCGGTCCAGTGTCCACCGTTGTCTGAAAACTGCACTTTTCTGACCTCTGATCTCACTGGACGGTCCGCCAAACTTTTTTTTACATCTCTCGGGCTTATCCGAGAGTGTGGCGTTGTAGGGGAGGTGTCCCCGCACGCGTGCGTATGTCAGAAGTGTCGGCAGTGTCCGCCGGCGCCGGTCCAGTGTCCACCGTTGTCTGAAAACTGCACTTTTCTGACCTCTGACCTCACTGGACGGTCCGCCACACTTTTCTTTACACCTCTCGGGCTTATCCGAGAGTGTGGCGTTGTAGGGGAGGTGTCCCCGCACGCGTGCCGGCGGACACTGCCGACACTTCTGACATACGCACGCGTGCGGGGACACCTCCCCTACAACGCCACACTCTCGGATAAGCCCGAGAGGTGTAAAGAAAAGTGTGGCGGACCGTCCAGTGAGGTCAGAGGTCAGAAAAGTGCAGTTTTCAGACAACGGTGGACACTGGACCGGCGCCGGCGGACACTGCCGACACTTCTGACATACGCACGCGTGCGGGGACACCTCCCCTACAACGCCACACTCTCGGATAAGCCCGGCAGTGTGTGGGAGGTGTCCCCGCACGCGTGCGTATGTCAGAAGTGTCGGCAGTGTCCGCCGGCGCCGGTCCAGTGTCCACCGTTGTCTGAAAACTGCACTTTTCTGACCTCTGACCTCACTGGACGGTCCGCCACACTTTTCTTTACACTTCTCGGGCTTATCCGAGAGTGTGGCGTTGTAGGGGAGGTGTCCCCGCACGCGTGCGTATGTCAGAAGTGTCGGCAGTGTCCGCCCGCGCTGGTCCAGTGTCCACCGTTGTCTGAAAACTGCACTTTTCTGACCTCTGATCTCACTGGACGGTCCGCCAAACTTTTTTTTACATCTCTCGGGCTTATCCGAGAGTGTGGCGTTGTAGGGGAGGTGTCCCCGCACGCGTGCGTATGTCAGAAGTGTCGGCAGTGTCCGCCGGCGCCGGTCCAGTGTCCACCGTTGTCTGAAAACTGCACTTTTCTGACCTCTGACCTCACTGGACGGTCCGCCACACTTTTCTTTACACCTCTCGGGCTTATCCGAGAGTGTGGCGTTGTAGGGGAGGTGTCCCCGCACGCGTGCGTATGTCAGAAGTGTCGGCAGTGTCCGCCGGCGCCGGTCCAGTGTCCACCGTTGTCTGAAAACTGCACTTTTCTGACCTCTGACCTCACTGGACGGTCCGCCACACTTTTCTTTACACCTCTCGGGCTTATCCGAGAGTCTGGCGTTGTAGGGGAGGTGTCCCCGCACGCGTGCGTATGTCAGAAGTGTCGGCAGTGTCCGCCGGCGCCGGTCCAGTGTCCACCGTTGTCTGAAAACTGCACTTTTCTGACCTCTGACCTCACTGGACGGTCCGCCACACTTTTCTTTACACCTCTCGGGCTTATCCGAGAGTCTGGCGTTGTAGGGGAGGTGTCCCCGCACGCGTGCGTATGTCAGAAGTGTCGGCAGTGTCCGCCCGCGCCGGTCCAGTGTCCACCGTTGTCTGAAAACTGCACTTTTCTGACCTCTGATCTCACTGGACGGTCCGCCAAACTTTTTTTTACATCTCTCGGGCTTATCCGAGAGTGTGGCGTTGTAGGGGAGGTGTCCCCGCACGCGTGCGTATGTCAGAAGTGTCGGCAGTGTCCGCCGGCGCCGGTCCAGTGTCCACCGTTGTCTGAAAACTGCACTTTTCTGACCTCTGACCTCACTGGACGGTCCGCCACACTTTTCTTTACACCTCTCGGGCTTATCCGAGAGTGTGGCGTTGTAGGGGAGGTGTCCCCGCACGCGTGCGTATGTCAGAAGTGTCGGCAGTGTCCGCCGGCGCCGGTCCAGTGTCCACCGTTGTCTGAAAACTGCACTTTTCTGACCTCTGACCTCACTGGACGGTCCGCCACACTTTTCTTTACACCTCTCGGGCTTATCCGAGAGTGTGGCGTTGTAGGGGAGGTGTCCCCGCACGCGTGCGTATGTCAGAAGTGTCGGCAGTGTCCGCCGGCGCCGGTCCAGTGTCCACCGTTGTCTGAAAACTGCACTTTTCTGACCTCTGATCTCACTGGACGGTCCGCCAAACTTTTTTTTACATCTCTCGGGCTTATCCGAGAGTGTGGCGTTGTAGGGGAGGTGTCCCCGCACGCGTGCGTATGTCAGAAGTGTCGGCAGTGTCCGCCGGCGCCGGTCCAGTGTCCACCGTTGTCTGAAAACTGCACTTTTCTGACCTCTGACCTCACTGGACGGTCCGCCACACTTTTCTTTACACTTCTCGGGCTTATCCGAGAGTGTGGCGTTGTAGGGGAGGTGTCCCCGCACGCGTGCGTATGTCAGAAGTGTCGGCAGTGTCCGCCCGCGCCGGTCCAGTGTCCACCGTTGTCTGAAAACTGCACTTTTCTGACCTCTAACCTCACTGGACGGTCCGCCAAACTTTTTTTTACATCTCTCGGGCTTATCCGAGAGTGTGGCGTTGTAGGGGAGGTGTCCCCGCACGCGTGCGTATGTCAGAAGTGTCGGCAGTGTCCGCCGGCGCCGGTCCAGTGTCCACCGTTGTCTGAAAACTGCACTTTTCTGACCTCTGACCTCACTGGACGGTCCGCCACACTTTTCTTTACACCTCTCGGGCTTATCCGAGAGTGTGGCGTTGTAGGGGAGGTGTCCCCGCACGCGTGCGTATGTCAGAAGTGTCGGCAGTGTCCGCCGGCGCCGGTCCAGTGTCCACCGTTGTCTGAAAACTGCACTTTTCTGACCTCTGACCTCACTGGACGGTCCGCCACACTTTTCTTTACACCTCTCGGGCTTATCCGAGAGTCTGGCGTTGTAGGGGAGGTGTCCCCGCACGCGTGCGTATGTCAGAAGTGTCGGCAGTGTCCGCCGGCGCCGGTCCAGTGTCCACCGTTGTCTGAAAACTGCACTTTTCTGACCTCTGACCTCACTGGACGGTCCGCCACACTTTTCTTTACACCTCTCGGGCTTATCCGAGAGTCTGGCGTTGTAGGGGAGGTGTCCCCGCACGCGTGCGTATGTCAGAAGTGTCGGCAGTGTCCGCCGGCGCCGGTCCAGTGTCCACCGTTGTCTGAAAACTGCACTTTTCTGACCTCTGACCTCACTGGACGGTCCGCCACACTTTTCTTTACACCTCTCGGGCTTATCCGAGAGTCTGGCGTTGTAGGGGAGGTGTCCCCGCACGCGTGCGTATGTCAGAAGTGTCGGCAGTGTCCGCCGGCGCCGGTCCAGTGTCCACCGTTGTCTGAAAACTGCACTTTTCTGACCTCTGACCTCACTGGACGGTCCGCCACACTTTTCTTTACACCTCTCGGGCTTATCCGAGAGTGTGGCGTTGTAGGGGAGGTGTCCCCGCACGCGTGCGTATGTCAGAAGTGTCGGCAGTGTCCGCCCGCGCCGGTCCAGTGTCCACCGTTGTCTGAAAACTGCACTTTTCTGACCTCTGATCTCACTGGACGGTCCGCCAAACTTTTTTTTACATCTCTCGGGCTTATCCGAGAGTGTGGCGTTGTAGGGGAGGTGTCCCGCCGTTATAGAAGGGCGTCCGTTTGGCGAAGCGCGCCCCGCAGTTCCCGGTTTTCCCCACCGGGCGGCGACGTTCCCCCCGGAGGTGCCACTCTATGCCAAAGTGCCGTGTCCACTTGGGCATGACCCTCACATGTAACAAGGTCACTCTCTTGACCAATAACTGGAAACCGGCCCATGTCTAACCCAAATGGACTTTCCTTTTTTCCCCAAGTCATGCCAAATCGACTGTCTCTTTGGGACGTCCGTGTCCACTTCTCATGCCAACTGGACTTTCCTTTTTTCCCCAAGTCATGCCAAATCGACTGTCTCTTTGGGACGTCCTTGTCCACTTGGGTTTGACCCCCATATGTACTAGGGTTAAGTTTGTAACCTACAGCTTGAGGCCGGCCCATCTCATGCCAACTGGACTTTCCTTTTTTCCCCAAGTCATGCCAAATCGACTGTCTCTTTGGGACGTCCGTGTCCACTTCTCATGCCAACTGGACTTTCCTTTTTTCCCCAAGTCATGCCAAATCGACTGTCTCTTTGGGACGTCCTTGTCCACTTGGGTTTGACCCCCATATGTACTAGGGTTAAGTTTGTAACCTACAGCTTGAGGCCGGCCCATCTCATGCCAACTGGACTTTCCTTTTTTCCCCAAGTCATGCCAAATCGACTGTCTCTTTGGGACGTCCGTGTCCACTTGGGTATAACCGCCACATGTACCAGTCGAGGCCGTCCCATGTCATGCCAAATGGACTTTCCTTTTTCCCCAAGTCATGCCAAATCGACTGTCTCTTTGGGACGTCCTTGTCCACTTGGGTATGACCCCCATATGTACCCGGGTTACGTTTGTAACCTAAAGCTTGAGGCCGGCCCATCTCATGCCAAATGGACTTTACTTTTTTCCCAAGTCATGCCAAATCGACTGTCTCTTTGGGACGTCCGTGTCCACTTGGGTATGAAACCCACATTTACCAGTCGAGGCCTGCCCATGTCATGCCAAATGGACTTTCCTTTTTTCACCAAGTCATGCCAAATGGACTGTCTCTTTGGGACGTCCTTGTCCACTTGGGTTTGACCCCCATATGTACTAGGGTTAAGTTTGTAACCTACAGCTTGAGGCCGGCCCATCTCATGCCAACTGGACTTTCCTTTTTTCCCCAAGTCATGCCAAATCGACTGTCTCTTTGGGACGTCCGTGTCCACTTCTCATGCCAACTGGACTTTCCTTTTTTCCCCAAGTCATGCCAAATCGACTGTCTCTTTGGGACGTCCTTGTCCACTTGGGTTTGACCCCCATATGTACTAGGGTTAAGTTTGTAACCTACAGCTTGAGGCCGGCCCATCTCATGCCAACTGGACTTTCCTTTTTTCCCCAAGTCATGCCAAATCGACTGTCTCTTTGGGACGTCCGTGTCCACTTCTCATGCCAACTGGACTTTCCTTTTTTCCCCAAGTCATGCCAAATCGACTGTCTCTTTGGGACGTCCTTGTCCACTTGGGTTTGACCCCCATATGTACTAGGGTTAAGTTTGTAACCTACAGCTTGAGGCCGGCCCATCTCATGCCAACTGGACTTTCCTTTTTTCCCCAAGTCATGCCAAATCGACTGTCTCTTTGGGACGTCCGTGTCCACTTCTCATGCCAACTGGACTTTCCTTTTTTCCCCAAGTCATGCCAAATCGACTGTCTCTTTGGGACGTCCTTGTCCACTTGGGTTTGACCCCCATATGTACTAGGGTTAAGTTTGTAACCTACAGCTTGAGGCCGGCCCATCTCATGCCAACTGGACTTTCCTTTTTTCCCCAAGTCATGCCAAATCGACTGTCTCTTTGGGACGTCCTTGTCCACTTGGGTATGACCCCCATATGTACCCGGGTTACGTTTGTAACCTAAAGCTTGAGGCCGGCCCATCTCATGCCAAATGGACTTTACTTTTTTCCCAAGTCATGCCAAATCGACTGTCTCTTTGGGACGTCCGTGTCCACTTGGGTATGAAACCCACATTTACCAGTCGAGGCCTGCCCATGTCATGCCAAATGGACTTTCCTTTTTTCACCAAGTCATGCCAAATGGACTGTCTCTTTGGGACGTCCTTGTCCACTTGGGTTTGACCCCCATATGTACTAGGGTTAAGTTTGTAACCTACAGCTTGAGGCCGGCCCATCTCATGCCAACTGGACTTTCCTTTTTTCCCCAAGTCATGCCAAATCGACTGTCTCTTTGGGACGTCCGTGTCCACTTCTCATGCCAACTGGACTTTCCTTTTTTCCCCAAGTCATGCCAAATCGACTGTCTCTTTGGGACGTCCTTGTCCACTTGGGTTTGACCCCCATATGTACTAGGGTTAAGTTTGTAACCTACAGCTTGAGGCCGGCCCATCTCATGCCAACTGGACTTTCCTTTTTTCCCCAAGTCATGCCAAATCGACTGTCTCTTTGGGACGTCCGTGTCCAATTCTCATGCCAACTGGACTTTCCTTTTTTCCCCAAGTCATGCCAAATCGACTGTCTCTTTGGGACGTCCTTGTCCACTTGGGTTTGACCCCCATATGTACTAGGGTTAAGTTTGTAACCTACAGCTTGAGGCCGGCCCATCTCATGCCAACTGGACTTTCCTTTTTTCCCCAAGTCATGCCAAATCGACTGTCTCTTTGGGACGTCCGTGTCCACTTCTCATGCCAACTGGACTTTCCTTTTTTCCCCAAGTCATGCCAAATCGACTGTCTCTTTGGGACGTCCGTGTCCACTTCTCATGCCAACTGGACTTTCCTTTTTTCCCCAAGTCATGCCAAATCGACTGTCTCTTTGGGACGTCCTTGTCCACTTGGGTTTGACCCCCATATGTACTAGGGTTAAGTTTGTAACCTACAGCTTGAGGCCGGCCCATCTCATGCCAACTGGACTTTCCTTTTTTCCCCAAGTCATGCCAAATCGACTGTCTCTTTGGGACGTCCTTGTCCACTTGGGTATGACCCCCATATGTACCCGGGTTACGTTTGTAACCTAAAGCTTGAGGCCGGCCCATCTCATGCCAAATGGACTTTACTTTTTTCCCAAGTCATGCCAAATCGACTGTCTCTTTGGGACGTCCGTGTCCACTTGGGTATGAAACCCACATTTACCAGTCGAGGCCTGCCCATGTCATGCCAAATGGACTTTCCTTTTTTCACCAAGTCATGCCAAATGGACTGTCTCTTTGGGACGTCCTTGTCCACTTGGGTTTGACCCCCATATGTACTAGGGTTAAGTTTGTAACCTACAGCTTGAGGCCGGCCCATCTCATGCCAACTGGACTTTCCTTTTTTCCCCAAGTCATGCCAAATCGACTGTCTCTTTGGGACGTCCGTGTCCACTTCTCATGCCAACTGGACTTTCCTTTTTTCCCCAAGTCATGCCAAATCGACTGTCTCTTTGGGACGTCCTTGTCCACTTGGGTTTGACCCCCATATGTACTAGGGTTAAGTTTGTAACCTACAGCTTGAGGCCGGCCCATCTCATGCCAACTGGACTTTCCTTTTTTCCCCAAGTCATGCCAAATCGACTGTCTCTTTGGGACGTCCGTGTCCACTTGGGTATAACCGCCACATGTACCAGTCGAGGCCGTCCCATGTCATGCCAAATGGACTTTCCTTTTTCCCCAAGTCATGCCAAATCGACTGTCTCTTTGGGACGTCCTTGTCCACTTGGGTATGACCCCCATATGTACCCGGGTTACGTTTGTAACCTAAAGCTTGAGGCCGGCCCATCTCATGCCAAATGGACTTTACTTTTTTCCCAAGTCATGCCAAATCGACTGTCTCTTTGGGACGTCCGTGTCCACTTGGGTATGAAACCCACATTTACCAGTCGAGGCCTGCCCATGTCATGCCAAATGGACTTTCCTTTTTTCACCAAGTCATGCCAAATGGACTGTCTCTTTGGGACGTCCTTGTCCACTTGGGTTTGACCCCCATATGTACTAGGGTTAAGTTTGTAACCTACAGCTTGAGGCCGGCCCATCTCATGCCAACTGGACTTTCCTTTTTTCCCCAAGTCATGCCAAATCGACTGTCTCTTTGGGACGTCCGTGTCCACTTCTCATGCCAACTGGACTTTCCTTTTTTCCCCAAGTCATGCCAAATCGACTGTCTCTTTGGGACGTCCGTGTCCACTTGGGTATAACCGCCACATGTACCAGTCGAGGCCGTCCCATGTCATGCCAAATGGACTTTCCTTTTTCCCCAAGTCATGCCAAATCGACTGTCTCTTTGGGACGTCCTTGTCCACTTGGGTATGACCCCCATATGTACCCGGGTTACGTTTGTAACCTAAAGCTTGAGGCCGGCCCATCTCATGCCAAATGGACTTTACTTTTTTCCCAAGTCATGCCAAATCGACTGTCTCTTTGGGACGTCCGTGTCCACTTGGGTATGAAACCCACATTTACCAGTCGAGGCCTGCCCATGTCATGCCAAATGGACTTTCCTTTTTTCACCAAGTCATGCCAAATGGACTGTCTCTTTGGGACGTCCTTGTCCACTTGGGTTTGACCCCCATATGTACTAGGGTTAAGTTTGTAACCTACAGCTTGAGGCCGGCCCATCTCATGCCAACTGGACTTTCCTTTTTTCCCTAAGTCATGCCAAATCGACTGTCTCTTTGGGACGTCCGTGTCCACTTCTCATGCCAACTGGACTTTCCTTTTTTCCCCAAGTCATGCCAAATCGACTGTCTCTTTGGGACGTCCTTGTCCACTTGGGTTTGACCCCCATATGTACTAGGGTTAAGTTTGTAACCTACAGCTTGAGGCCGGCCCATCTCATGCCAACTGGACTTTCCTTTTTTCCCCAAGTCATGCCAAATCGACTGTCTCTTTGGGACGTCCGTGTCCACTTCTCATGCCAACTGGACTTTCCTTTTTTCCCCAAGTCATGCCAAATCGACTGTCTCTTTGGGACGTCCGTGTCCACTTGGGTATAACCGCCACATGTACCAGTCGAGGCCGTCCCATGTCATGCCAAATGGACTTTCCTTTTTCCCCAAGTCATGCCAAATCGACTGTCTCTTTGGGACGTCCTTGTCCACTTGGGTATGACCCCCATATGTACCCGGGTTACGTTTGTAACCTAAAGCTTGAGGCCGGCCCATCTCATGCCAAATGGACTTTACTTTTTTCCCAAGTCATGCCAAATCGACTGTCTCTTTGGGACGTCCGTGTCCACTTGGGTATGAAACCCACATTTACCAGTCGAGGCCTGCCCATGTCATGCCAAATGGACTTTCCTTTTTTCACCAAGTCATGCCAAATGGACTGTCTCTTTGGGACGTCCTTGTCCACTTGGGTTTGACCCCCATATGTACTAGGGTTAAGTTTGTAACCTACAGCTTGAGGCCGGCCCATCTCATGCCAACTGGACTTTCCTTTTTTCCCCAAGTCATGCCAAATCGACTGTCTCTTTGGGACGTCCGTGTCCACTTCTCATGCCAACTGGACTTTCCTTTTTTCCCCAAGTCATGCCAAATCGACTGTCTCTTTGGGACGTCCTTGTCCACTTGGGTTTGACCCCCATATGTACTAGGGTTAAGTTTGTAACCTACAGCTTGAGGCCGGCCCATCTCATGCCAACTGGACTTTCCTTTTTTCCCCAAGTCATGCCAAATCGACTGTCTCTTTGGGACGTCCGTGTCCACTTCTCAAGCCAACTGGACTTTCCTTTTTTCCCCAAGTCATGCCAAATCGACTGTCTCTTTGGGACGTCCGTGTCCACTTGGGTATAACCGCCACATGTACCAGTCGAGGCCGTCCCATGTCATGCCAAATGGACTTTCCTTTTTCCCCAAGTCATGCCAAATCGACTGTCTCTTTGGGACGTCCTTGTCCACTTGGGTATGACCCCCATATGTACCCGGGTTACGTTTGTAACCTAAAGCTTGAGGCCGGCCCATCTCATGCCAAATGGACTTTACTTTTTTCCCAAGTCATGCCAAATCGACTGTCTCTTTGGGACGTCCGTGTCCACTTGGGTATGAAACCCACATTTACCAGTCGAGGCCTGCCCATGTCATGCCAAATGGACTTTCCTTTTTTCACCAAGTCATGCCAAATCGACTGTCTCTTTGGGACGTCCGTGTCCACTTCTCATGCCAACTGGACTTTCCTTTTTTCCCCAAGTCATGCCAAATCGACTGTCTCTTTGGGACGTCCTTGTCCACTTGGGTTTGACCCCCATATGTACTAGGGTTAAGTTTGTAACCTACAGCTTGAGGCCGGCCCATCTCATGCCAACTGGACTTTCCTTTTTTCCCCAAGTCATGCCAAATCGACTGTCTCTTTGGGACGTCCGTGTCCACTTCTCATGCCAACTGGACTTTCCTTTTTTCCCCAAGTCATGCCAAATCGACTGTCTCTTTGGGACGTCCGTGTCCACTTGGGTATAACCGCCACATGTACCAGTCGAGGCCGTCCCATGTCATGCCAAATGGACTTTCCTTTTTCCCCAAGTCATGCCAAATCGACTGTCTCTTTGGGACGTCCTTGTCCACTTGGGTATGACCCCCATATGTACCCGGGTTACGTTTGTAACCTAAAGCTTGAGGCCGGCCCATCTCATGCCAAATGGACTTTACTTTTTTCCCAAGTCATGCCAAATCGACTGTCTCTTTGGGACGTCCGTGTCCACTTGGGTATGAAACCCACATTTACCAGTCGAGGCCTGCCCATGTCATGCCAAATGGACTTTCCTTTTTTCACCAAGTCATGCCAAATGGACTGTCTCTTTGGGACGTCCTTGTCCACTTGGGTTTGACACTTGGGTTTGACCCCCATATGGGACGAAAATCGGGGAGCGCCATGAAAGACGGCCGCATCCGTACGCGCTCTGTAACATCGCAACGTTTTTCCATCTTTTTAGTATTTTTTAGCCTTCTCCTTTTTCCCTACACCGTCGCGTGTCTAAGGAGTTATGACAGACAAGCACTTATGGACATCAGCACAGCGATTACACACAGAATTCCGGACTTTTTCGCTGAAAACCTTCCACTCGGCTGGGAGGGGGGAGGGGTTCCCTTTGTTACGGCTGGAACAGAAAGTTACCCGAGGCGACGAAAAAGACCGTGGCGTCGAGGGACAAGAGCAGGTCTCCTCGTAAGGACAACAAAACGTGGATATAAACCTGCACTGCCTTCAATCCTGCTAGCGAACGTTAGATCTCTGTGTGAATCAAGAACTGTGACCACTATGGACGACTTACTGGCGCGCGTTAAATACAACGCAGAGACGAGGAGCAATTGTATTGTTGTGCTAACAGAGACGTGGCTAACGGAGTTAGCATCTGATTCTTCCATCACTCCCCCTGGTTTCACCGTGTATAGAAAAGACAGAGACACTGTACTAAGCGGTAAGCAACGTGGGGGGGGAGTTTGTGCCTTGATCAACAACAACTGGTGCAAAGATGTTAAAATCCTAGATAGTCACTGCTCACCAGACCTTGAACTTTTAATCATAGCCTGCCGTCCTTTCTACCTACCACGCGACTTCAGCATTGTGATTGTAGCCGTTGTTTACATTCATCCTGGAGCTAATAAGGACACAGCTATGAGGGAATTACACCAGGCGATCAGTGCACAAGAAAATCGCCACCCGGACTGCGCAGTCATCTGCCTAGGCGACTTCAACCGGACAGACTTAAAAAAGGTCTTTCCCAAATTCCACCAGCATGTCGCCTGCAGTACCCGTGGTGACAATATTCTTGACCACTGCTACACGCCCTTCAAGGATGGATACAAAGCCCTCCGACGCCCACCGCTAGGAAGCTCTGACCACGACGCCATCCAGCTGCTACCTGCCTACAAACAGAGGCTAAAAAGGGAGCCGGTCGTTGAGAAGGAAATCCGAATCTGGTCTGAGGACACAGACGCTATGCTACAATCCTGCTTCTACCAGACTGACTGGGGGATGTTTAAGAACGCCGCTGGGAATAACATCAACGAACTCTCAGACTCAGTCACTGGCTTTATCAGTAAGTGCATAGATGACATAGTCCCAAAAAAGACAGTTCGGATCTATCCCAATCAGAAACCATGGATGGACAGCGGAGTACGTGCACATCTGCATGAACGGGATGCTGGTTTCAAATCTGGCGACGTGGAAACGCGCAACACGACGCGCGCGGCCCTAAACAGCGCCATCAGGAAGGCGAAAAAGGCCTACACAAAAAAGATGCAAGACAAACTCAGCAATGGCGACATCAGGAGCACATGGCAGGCGGTACACACCTTGACAGACTGCAAAACAAGAACCAGAAGCGAGGTGAACCCGCCTGCCTGCCTCCCCAACGAACTGAACACTTTCTACGGCCGGTTTGAGATCAGCTCCAACCGCGGCAGCCAAGCGGGGCCATCAGCAGCACCAGCAGAGGACAACCCTCTAACCATCTCGGAGAGAGAAGTGCGTACAGCCTTCACACGGGTCAACATCCACAAGGCAGCCGGACCTGATGGGATTCCAGGCCGGGTCCTTAAGACATGTGCAGACCAGCTGGCGGGTGTCTTCGCTGACATCTTTAACCTCTCCCTCTCCCTGGCTGTGGTCCCTGCAGGGTTCAAAATGTCAACCATTGTGCCCATTCCCAAAAAGGCCAAAGTGACATGCCTGAACGACTGGAGACCTGTTGCTCTCACCCCGATCGTCAGCAAGTGTTTCGAGAAACTGGTGAGGGAATACATCAGCTCCACGCTACCTGCCTCGCTGGATCCGTGGCAGTATGCATACCGCAAAAACAGATCCACCGACGACGCTATTGCCATGGCTCTCCACACCGTCCTCTCGCACATGGACAACAAGCTGCTGAAGGACAAATATGTACGTATGCTGTTCGTGGACTACAGCTCAGCATTCAACACCATTGTCCCAGCAATACTTGACAAAAAGCTCAGAGACCTAGGGCTACACCCAAGCATGTGCGACTGGATACAGGACTTCTTGTCCAACCGACATCAGGTGGTGAGAATGGGCAGCATCACATCCGACCCCCTGACCCTCAACACCGGAGCACCCCAGGGATGCGTGCTGAGCCCCCTCCTCTACTCCCTGTACACGTATGACTGCATAGCCACACATGTCTCCAACACCATCATAAAGTACGCGGACGACACGACAGTGATAGGCCGAATCGTCAACAACGACGAGTCTGACTACAGAGAGGAGATCAAATCACTAGCACGCTGGTGCCGGGAGAACAACCTCTCTCTTAACGTCGACAAGACCAAAGAACTGATCGTGGACTTCAGGAGGCCGCGGAGAGACCATGCGCCCATCCTCATCGACGGTGCTGCAGTGGAAAGGGTCAGCGAGTTCAAGTTCCTCGGAGTACACATCGAGGAGGACCTCAAATGGGAGACGCACTCCACACACGTGAGGAAAAAGGCTCAGCAGCGACTGTACTGGCTCCGCCGCCTGAAGAAGCTCGGAGTAGGACGTCGCATCCTCAGGCTGTACTACAACAGTTCTGTCGAAGGCATCCTAACAGGCTGTGTCACGGCCTGGTACGGGAACTGCACTGCCCGAGAAAAGATCAGCCTACAACGAGTAGTGCGATCGGCAGAGCGGATAATGGGAATCGAGCTCCCAGCGCTCCAGGAACTGTACAAAAAGCGGTGCGTGCTCAAAGCCAAGCGCATCATCAAGGACAAGCACCACCCAAGTCACAGACTGTTCAACCCCCTACAACGACCGCGACCGGGCAAGGGGCTCTACCGCAGTATCAAGAGTTCCACCACCAGGTATTGGTGTAGTTTCAATCCGGCTGCTGTCAGAATGCTGAATGGGGAATAAGCCTGGATGAGGCATAGGCCTTGTTCAGCAGCCTTTTCTTTTTTCTGGCTCTTCCTGAACACACCTGTGGATTATACCAGGGACAATGACTTGGACTTTAGCCCCCCCCTCGGACACACCTGTGGACTACACCAGGTACAAATGACTTTTTGTTGCACTCTCTCATGGAGCTACTTGCGGATTATACTAGGGTCAGTCCACTCTAGGTGGACACGCACTGACCTTTTGCACCTTAATCCCTTGTATAACGCACTGACTTTTTTTGGTCTTTTTTATTGTGCTCCTTTTCCTCTAAGCACCTTAACGTCCATTGTCTATCATGCACAGTATAAGTATAACATGCACAGTATACAATACATTGCTGCTATGCTCAGGCACCTTAGTTTAGTTTTTTTTAGTTTTTATTATCTCAGGTAATTTGTAAATATGTAGATAACTTGTCTGGCCTTCTGTTGCTCTCTTGTTTTGATCTCCTTCCCACTTACCCCCCACCCTCTTCTTCTCCCCCCCCCCTCTTCTTTCTATGGAAACTAACGTTGCGATGGGAACGATGTACAAAAAAGAATTTCACCCACTCTTTTACCTTGTAAACCTGTGATGTGACAATAAAACTGATTCTGATTCTGATTCTGATTCTGATTCATATGTACTAGGGTTAAGTTTGTAACCTACAGCTTGAGGCCGGCCCATCTCATGCCAACTGGACTTTCCTTTTTTCCCCAAGTCATGCCAAATCGACTGTCTCTTTGGGACGTCCGTGTCCACTTCTCATGCCAACTGGACTTTCCTTTTTTCCCCAAGTCATGCCAAATCGACTGTCTCTTTGGGACGTCCTTGTCCACTTGGGTTTGACCCCCATATGTACTAGGGTTAAGTTTGTAACCTACAGCTTGAGGCCGGCCCATCTCATGCCAACTGGACTTTCCTTTTTTCCCCAAGTCATGCCAAATCGACTGTCTCTTTGGGACGTCCGTGTCCACTTCTCATGCCAACTGGACTTTCCTTTTTTCCCCAAGTCATGCCAAATCGACTGTCTCTTTGGGACGTCCGTGTCCACTTCTCATGCCAACTGGACTTTCCTTTTTTCCCCAAGTCATGCCAAATCGACTGTCTCTTTGGGACGTCCTTGTCCACTTGGGTTTGACCCCCATATGTACTAGGGTTAAGTTTGTAACCTACAGCTTGAGGCCGGCCCATCTCATGCCAACTGGACTTTCCTTTTTTCCCCAAGTCATGCCAAATCGACTGTCTCTTTGGGACGTCCTTGTCCACTTGGGTATGACCCCCATATGTACCCGGGTTACGTTTGTAACCTAAAGCTTGAGGCCGGCCCATCTCATGCCAAATGGACTTTACTTTTTCCCCAAGTCATGCCAAATCGACTGTCTCTTTGGGACGTCCGTGTCCACTTCTCATGCCAACTGGACTTTCCTTTTTTCCCCAAGTCATGCCAAATCGACTGTCTCTTTGGGACGTCCGTGTCCACTTGGGTATAACCGCCACATGTACCAGTCGAGGCCGTCCCATGTCATGCCAAATGGACTTTCCTTTTTCCCCAAGTCATGCCAAATCGACTGTCTCTTTGGGACGTCCGTGTCCACTTGGGTATAACCGCCACATGTACCAGTCGAGGCCGTCCCATGTCATGCCAAATGGACTTTCCTTTTTCCCCAAGTCATGCCAAATCGACTGTCTCTTTGGGACGTCCTTGTCCACTTGGGTATGACCCCCATATGTACCCGGGTTACGTTTGTAACCTAAAGCTTGAGGCCGGCCCATCTCATGCCAAATGGACTTTACTTTTTTCCCAAGTCATGCCAAATCGACTGTCTCTTTGGGACGTCCGTGTCCACTTGGGTATGAAACCCACATTTACCAGTCGAGGCCTGCCCATGTCATGCCAAATGGACTTTCCTTTTTTCACCAAGTCATGCCAAATGGACTGTCTCTTTGGGACGTCCTTGTCCACTTGGGTTTGACCCCCATATGTACTAGGGTTAAGTTTGTAACCTACAGCTTGAGGCCGGCCCATCTCATGCCAACTGGACTTTCCTTTTTTCCCCAAGTCATGCCAAATCGACTGTCTCTTTGGGACGTCCGTGTCCACTTCTCATGCCAACTGGACTTTCCTTTTTTCCCCAAGTCATGCCAAATCGACTGTCTCTTTGGGACGTCCTTGTCCACTTGGGTTTGACCCCCATATGTACTAGGGTTAAGTTTGTAACCTACAGCTTGAGGCCGGCCCATCTCATGCCAACTGGACTTTCCTTTTTTCCCCAAGTCATGCCAAATCGACTGTCTCTTTGGGACGTCCGTGTCCACTTCTCATGCCAACTGGACTTTCCTTTTTTCCCCAAGTCATGCCAAATCGACTGTCTCTTTGGGACGTCCGTGTCCACTTGGGTATAACCGCCACATGTACCAGTCGAGGCCGTCCCATGTCATGCCAAATGGACTTTCCTTTTTCCCCAAGTCATGCCAAATCGACTGTCTCTTTGGGACGTCCTTGTCCACTTGGGTTGGGTATGACCCCCATATGTACCCGGGTTACGTTTGTAACCTAAAGCTTGAGGCCGGCCCATCTCATGCCAAATGGACTTTACTTTTTTCCCAAGTCATGCCAAATCGACTGCTCTTTGGGACGTCCGTGTCCACTTGGGTATGAAACCCACATTTACCAGTCGAGGCCTGCCCATGTCATGCCAAATGGACTTTCCTTTTTTCACCAAGTCATGCCAAATGGACTGTCTCTTTGGGACGTCCTTGTCCACTTGGGTTTGACCCCCATATGTACTAGGGTTAAGTTTGTAACCTACAGCTTGAGGCCGGCCCATCTCATGCCAACTGGACTTTCCTTTTTTCCCCAAGTCATGCCAAATCGACTGTCTCTTTGGGACGTCCGTGTCCACTTCTCATGCCAACTGGACTTTCCTTTTTTCCCCAAGTCATGCCAAATCGACTGTCTCTTTGGGACGTCCTTGTCCACTTGGGTTTGACCCCCATATGTACTAGGGTTAAGTTTGTAACCTACAGCTTGAGGCCGGCCCATCTCATGCCAACTGGACTTTCCTTTTTTCCCCAAGTCATGCCAAATCGACTGTCTCTTTGGGACGTCCGTGTCCACTTCTCATGCCAACTGGACTTTCCTTTTTTCCCCAAGTCATGCCAAATCGACTGTCTCTTTGGGACGTCCGTGTCCACTTCTCATGCCAACTGGACTTTCCTTTTTTCCCCAAGTCATGCCAAATCGACTGTCTCTTTGGGACGTCCTTGTCCACTTGGGTTTGACCCCCATATGTACTAGGGTTAAGTTTGTAACCTACAGCTTGAGGCCGGCCCATCTCATGCCAACTGGACTTTCCTTTTTTCCCCAAGTCATGCCAAATCGACTGTCTCTTTGGGACGTCCTTGTCCACTTGGGTATGACCCCCATATGTACCCGGGTTACGTTTGTAACCTAAAGCTTGAGGCCGGCCCATCTCATGCCAAATGGACTTTACTTTTTCCCCAAGTCATGCCAAATCGACTGTCTCTTTGGGACGTCCGTGTCCACTTCTCATGCCAACTGGACTTTCCTTTTTTCCCCAAGTCATGCCAAATCGACTGTCTCTTTGGGACGTCCGTGTCCACTTGGGTATAACCGCCACATGTACCAGTCGAGGCCGTCCCATGTCATGCCAAATGGACTTTCCTTTTTTCCCTAGTCATGCCAAATCGACTGTCTCTTTGGGACGTCCGTGTCCACTTGGGTATAACCGCCACATGTACCAGTCGAGGCCGTCCCATGTCATGCCAAATGGACTTTCCTTTTTCCCCAAGTCATGCCAAATCGACTGTCTCTTTGGGACGTCCTTGTCCACTTGGGTATGACCCCCATATGTACCCGGGTTACGTTTGTAACCTAAAGCTTGAGGCCGGCCCATCTCATGCCAAATGGACTTTACTTTTTTCCCAAGTCATGCCAAATCGACTGTCTCTTTGGGACGTCCGTGTCCACTTGGGTATGAAACCCACATTTACCAGTCGAGGCCTGCCCATGTCATGCCAAATGGACTTTCCTTTTTTCACCAAGTCATGCCAAATGGACTGTCTCTTTGGGACGTCCTTGTCCACTTGGGTTTGACCCCCATATGTACTAGGGTTAAGTTTGTAACCTACAGCTTGAGGCCGGCCCATCTCATGCCAACTGGACTTTCCTTTTTTCCCCAAGTCATGCCAAATCGACTGTCTCTTTGGGACGTCCGTGTCCACTTCTCATGCCAACTGGACTTTCCTTTTTTCCCCAAGTCATGCCAAATCGACTGTCTCTTTGGGACGTCCTTGTCCACTTGGGTTTGACCCCCATATGTACTAGGGTTAAGTTTGTAACCTACAGCTTGAGGCCGGCCCATCTCATGCCAACTGGACTTTCCTTTTTTCCCCAAGTCATGCCAAATCGACTGTCTCTTTGGGACGTCCGTGTCCACTTCTCATGCCAACTGGACTTTCCTTTTTTCCCCAAGTCATGCCAAATCGACTGTCTCTTTGGGACGTCCGTGTCCACTTGGGTATAACCGCCACATGTACCAGTCGAGGCCGTCCCATGTCATGCCAAATGGACTTTCCTTTTTCCCCAAGTCATGCCAAATCGACTGTCTCTTTGGGACGTCCTTGTCCACTTGGGTTGGGTATGACCCCCATATGTACCCGGGTTACGTTTGTAACCTAAAGCTTGAGGCCGGCCCATCTCATGCCAAATGGACTTTACTTTTTTCCCAAGTCATGCCAAATCGACTGCTCTTTGGGACGTCCGTGTCCACTTGGGTATGAAACCCACATTTACCAGTCGAGGCCTGCCCATGTCATGCCAAATGGACTTTCCTTTTTTCACCAAGTCATGCCAAATGGACTGTCTCTTTGGGACGTCCTTGTCCACTTGGGTTTGACCCCCATATGTACTAGGGTTAAGTTTGTAACCTACAGCTTGAGGCCGGCCCATCTCATGCCAACTGGACTTTCCTTTTTTCCCCAAGTCATGCCAAATCGACTGTCTCTTTGGGACGTCCGTGTCCACTTCTCATGCCAACTGGACTTTCCTTTTTTCCCCAAGTCATGCCAAATCGACTGTCTCTTTGGGACGTCCTTGTCCACTTGGGTTTGACCCCCATATGTACTAGGGTTAAGTTTGTATCCTACAGCTTGAGGCCGGCCCATCTCATGCCAACTGGACTTTCCTTTTTTCCCCAAGTCATGCCAAATCGACTGTCTCTTTGGGACGTCCGTGTCCACTTCTCATGCCAACTGGACTTTCCTTTTTTCCCCAAGTCATGCCAAATCGACTGTCTCTTTGGGACGTCCGTGTCCACTTGGGTATAACCGCCACATGTACCAGTCGAGGCCGTCCCATGTCATGCCAAATGGACTTTCCTTTTTCCCCAAGTCATGCCAAATCGACTGTCTCTTTGGGACGTCCGTGTCCACTTGGGTATAACCGCCACATGTACCAGTCGAGGCCGTCCCATGTCATGCCAAATGGACTTTCCTTTTTCCCCAAGTCATGCCAAATCGACTGTCTCTTTGGGACGTCCTTGTCCACTTGGGTATGACCCCCATATGTACCCGGGTTACGTTTGTAACCTAAAGCTTGAGGCCGGCCCATCTCATGCCAAATGGACTTTACTTTTTTCCCAAGTCATGCCAAATCGACTGTCTCTTTGGGACGTCCGTGTCCACTTGGGTATGAAACCCACATTTACCAGTCGAGGCCTGCCCATGTCATGCCAAATGGACTTTCCTTTTTTCACCAAGTCATGCCAAATGGACTGTCTCTTTGGGACGTCCTTGTCCACTTGGGTTTGACCCCCATATGTACTAGGGTTAAGTTTGTAACCTACAGCTTGAGGCCGGCCCATCTCATGCCAACTGGACTTTCCTTTTTTCCCCAAGTCATGCCAAATCGACTGTCTCTTTGGGACGTCCGTGTCCACTTCTCATGCCAACTGGACTTTCCTTTTTTCCCCAAGTCATGCCAAATCGACTGTCTCTTTGGGACGTCCGTGTCCACTTGGGTATAACCGCCACATGTACCAGTCGAGGCCGTCCCATATCATGCCAAATGGACTTTCCTTTTTCCCCAAGTCATGCCAAATCGACTGTCTCTTTGGGACGTCCTTGTCCACTTGGGTATGACCCCCATATGTACCCGGGTTACGTTTGTAACCTAAAGCTTGAGGCCGGCCCATCTCATGCCAAATGGACTTTACTTTTTTCCCAAGTCATGCCAAATCGACTGTCTCTTTGGGACGTCCGTGTCCACTTGGGTATGAAACCCACATTTACCAGTCGAGGCCTGCCCATGTCATGCCAAATGGACTTTCCTTTTTTCACCAAGTCATGCCAAATGGACTGTCTCTTTGGGACGTCCTTGTCCACTTGGGTTTGACCCCCATATGTACTAGGGTTAAGTTTGTAACCTACAGCTTGAGGCCGGCCCATCTCATGCCAACTGGACTTTCCTTTTTTCCCCAAGTCATGCCAAATCGACTGTCTCTTTGGGACGTCCGTGTCCACTTCTCATGCCAACTGGACTTTCCTTTTTTCCCCAAGTCATGCCAAATCGACTGTCTCTTTGGGACGTCCTTGTCCACTTGGGTTTGACCCCCATATGTACTAGGGTTAAGTTTGTAACCTACAGCTTGAGGCCGGCCCATCTCATGCCAACTGGACTTTCCTTTTTTCCCCAAGTCATGCCAAATCGACTGTCTCTTTGGGACGTCCGTGTCCACTTGGGTATAACCGCCACATGTACCAGTCGAGGCCGTCCCATGTCATGCCAAATGGACTTTCCTTTTTCCCCAAGTCATGCCAAATCGACTGTCTCTTTGGGACGTCCTTGTCCACTTGAGTATGACCCCCATATGTACCCGGGTTACGTTTGTAACCTAAAGCTTGAGGCCGGCCCATCTCATGCCAAATGGACTTTACTTTTTTCCCAAGTCATGCCAAATCGACTGTCTCTTTGGGACGTCCGTGTCCACTTGGGTATGAAACCCACATTTACCAGTCGAGGCCTGCCCATGTCATGCCAAATGGACTTTCCTTTTTTCACCAAGTCATGCCAAATCGACTGTCTCTTTGGGACGTCCGTGTCCACTTCTCATGCCAACTGGACTTTCCTTTTTTCCCCAAGTCATGCCAAATCGACTGTCTCTTTGGGACGTCCTTGTCCACTTGGGTTTGACCCCCATATGTACTAGGGTTAAGTTTGTAACCTACAGCTTGAGGCCGGCCCATCTCATGCCAACTGGACTTTCCTTTTTTCCCCAAGTCATGCCAAATCGACTGTCTCTTTGGGACGTCCGTGTCCACTTGGGTATAACCGCCACATGTACCAGTCGAGGCCGTCCCATGTCATGCCAAATGGACTTTCCTTTTTCCCCAAGTCATGCCAAATCGACTGTCTCTTTGGGACGTCCTTGTCCACTTGGGTATGACCCCCATATGTACCCGGGTTACGTTTGTAACCTAAAGCTTGAGGCCGGCCCATCTCATGCCAAATGGACTTTACTTTTTTCCCAAGTCATGCCAAATCGACTGTCTCTTTGGGACGTCCGTGTCCACTTGGGTATGAAACCCACATTTACCAGTCGAGGCCTGCCCATGTCATGCCAAATGGACTTTCCTTTTTTCACCAAGTCATGCCAAATGGACTGTCTCTTTGGGACGTCCTTGTCCACTTGGGTTTGACCCCCATATGTACTAGGGTTAAGTTTGTAACCTACAGCTTGAGGCCGGCCCATCTCATGCCAACTGGACTTTCCTTTTTTCCCGAAGTCATGCCAAATCGACTGTCTCTTTGGGACGTCCGTGTCCACTTCTCATGCCAACTGGACTTTCCTTTTTTCCCCAAGTCATGCCAAATCGACTGTCTCTTTGGGACGTCCGTGTCCACTTGGGTATAACCGCCACATGTACCAGTCGAGGCCGTCCCATGTCATGCCAAATGGACTTTCCTTTTTCCCCAAGTCATGCCAAATCGACAGTCTCTTTGGGACGTCCTTGTCCACTTGGGTATGACCCCCATATGTACCCGGGTTACGTTTGTAACCTAAAGCTTGAGGCCGGCCCATCTCATGCCAAATGGACTTTACTTTTTTCCCAAGTCATGCCAAATCGACTGTCTCTTTGGGACGTCCGTGTCCACTTGGGTATGAAACCCACATTTACCAGTCGAGGCCTGCCCATGTCATGCCAAATGGACTTTCCTTTTTTCACCAAGTCATGCCAAATGGACTGTCTCTTTGGGACGTCCTTGTCCACTTGGGTTTGACCCCCATATGTACTAGGATTAAGTTTGTAACCTACAGCTTGAGGCCGGCCCATCTCATGCCAACTGGACTTTCCTTTTTTCCCCAAGTCATGCCAAATCGACTGTCTCTTTGGGACGTCCTTGTCCACTTGGGTATGACCCCCATATGTACCCGGGTTACGTTTGTAACCTAAAGCTTGAGGCCGGCCCATCTCATGCCAAATGGACTGTCCCTTTGGGACGTCCGTGTCCACTTGGGTATGAACCCCACATTTACCAGTAGAGGCCTGCCCATGTCATGCCAAATGGACCTACCTTTTTTCACCAAGTCATGCCAAATCGACTGTCTCTTTGGGACGTCCGTGTCCACTTGGGTATGAACCCCACATTTACCAGTAGAGGCCTGCCCATGTCATGCCAAATGGACCTACCTTTTTTCACCAAGTCATGCCAAATCGACTGTCTCTTTGGGACGTCCGTGTCCACTTGGGTATAACCGCCACAATTACCAGTCGAGGCCGGCCCATGTCATTCCAAATGGACTTTCCTTTTTCCCCAAGTCATGCCAAATCGACTGTCTCTTTGGGACGTCCTTGTCCACTTGGGTTTGACCCCCACATGTACCAGGGTTACGTTTGTAATCTAAAGCTTGAGGCCGGCCCATCTCATGCCAAATGGACTTTACTTTTTTCCCAAGTCATGCCAAATCGACTGTCTCTTTGGGACGTCCGTGTCCACTTGGGTATGAACCCCATATTTACCAGTCGAGGCCTGCCCATGTCATGCCAAATGGACTTACTTTTTTTCACCAAGTCATGCCAAATCGACTGTCTCTTTGGGACGTCCGTGTCCACTTGGGTATAACCGCCACATGTACCAGTCGAGGCCGTCCCATGTCATGCCAAATGGACTTTCCTTTTTCCCCAAGTCATGCCAAATCGACTGTCTCTTTGGGACGTCCTTGTCCACTTGGGTATGACCCCCATATGTACCCGGGTTACGTTTGTAACCTAAAGCTTGAGGCCGGCCCATCTCATGCCAAATGGACTTTACTTTTTTCCCAAGTCATGCCAAATCGACTGTCTCTTTGGGACGTCCGTGTCCACTTGGGTATGAACCCCACATTTACCAGTAGAGGCCTGCCCATGTCATGCCAAATGGACTTTCCTTTTTTCACGAAGTCATGCAAAATGGACTGTCTCTTTGGGACGTCCGTGTCCACTTGGGTATAACCGCCACATGTACCAGTCGAGGCCGTTCCATGTCATGCCAAATGGACTTTCCTTTTTCCCCAAGTCATGCCAAATCGACTGTCTCTTTGGGACGTCCTTGTCCACTTGGGTATGACCCCCACATGTACCAGGGTTAAGTTTGTAACCTAAAGCTTGAGGCCGGCCCATCTCATGCCAAATGGACTTTACTTTTTTCCCAAGTCATGCCAAATCGACTGTCTCTTTGGGACGTCCGTGTCCACTTGGGTATGAACCCCACATTTACCAGTCGAGGCCTGCCCATGTCATGCCAAATGGACTTTCCTTTTTTCACCAAGTCATGCCAAATCGACTGTCTCTTTGGGACGTCCGTGTCCACTTGGGTGTAACCGCCACATGTACCAATCGGGTTAGGGTTACGGGCAATGCCAACTGGACGGTCTTTTTGGGATGACCACTTGTCTACTTGGGCATGACCCGTACCTGTTATGTAACAACTGGATTTTTGTAAAATATCAACCCATATTTTGGGCTTATTTGTTATAGTTCTTTAGGTGCTATGAACACCAAACAGTTGTCAGATAATCATGTTTCAATACTCTATCAGAATATGCAGAGCTTTTGCTCCAGAAACCACCTGTTGGAACAAAAAATGGGTCTTTCTTTCTTTTCAAGATATTTTTATTGTTTTTTAGTACATGGCCCAGGGGCAAGCATACTGCACATACAGATCTTTTCATATTGTATCACAAAAAAGACAAACAAAATGTACATATATTACATACCCCTATCCCACCCTCCCCCCACCCTCAATCCCCAGGACAGAAAAGGGGTCTAAGAGCATTTTGGCTTGGTTTTTTGACCCAAAACCATTGTGTACAGGATTTTAATATTGTCGACTTGGCATAGCTTTTTTGCAAGTGCATACCAATTAGACTGTCATTTTGGGATGGCTTTTGTCAACTTGGGCATTACAGCTCGACGCCGCACATTGTCTGAAAACCTGGAGAAGGTCAATAGAGCATTGGATGTCCACCTGGCATGGCCCTGGTTACGGACAATGCCAACTGGACTGTCTTTTTGGGATGACCACTTGTCTACTTGGGCATGACCCGTACCTGTTATGTAACAACTGGATTTTTGTAAGGTGTTATAACCGTGTTATAGAACAACTTCAACTTTTTTTTATTCATTGGATGTCCACTTGGCATGGCCCTGGCTTTGGACCAAGGCAACTGGACAGTCTTTTTGGGATGACCACTTGTCTACTTGGGCATGACCCAAAACTTTGGTGTACAGGATTTTAATATTGTCGACTTGGCATAGCTTTTTCGCAAGTGCATACCAATTAGACTGTCATTTTGGGATGGCTTTTGTCAACTTGGGCATTACAGCTCGACGCCGCACATTGTCTGAAAACCTGGAAAAGGTCAATAGAGCATTGGATGTCCACTTGGCATGGCCCTGGTTACGGGCAATGCCAACTGGACTGTCTTTTTGGGATGACCACTTGTCTACTTGGGCATGACCCGTACCTGTTATGTAACAACTGGATTTTTGTAAGGTGTTATAACCGTGTTATAGAACAACTTCAACCTTTTTTGATTCATTGGATGTCCACTTGGTATGGCCCTGGCTTTGGACCAAGGCAACTGGACTGTCTTTTTGGGATGACCACTTGTCTACTTGGGCATGACCCAAAACTTTGGTGTACAGGATTTTAATATTGCCGACTTGGCATAGCTTTTTCGCAAGTGCATACCAATTAGACTGTCATTTTGGGATGGCTTTTGTCAACTTGGGCATTACAGCTCGACGCCGCACATTGTCTGAAAACCTGGAAAAGGTCAGATAGTCATTGGATGTCCACTTGGCATGGCCCTGGTTACGGGCAATGCCAACTGGACTGTCTTTTTGGGATGATCACTTGTCTACTTGGGCATGACCCGTACCTGTTATGTAACAACTGGAATTTTGTAAGGTTTTATAAGCGTGTTATAGAACAACTTCAACTTTTTTCGATTCATTGGATTTCCACTTGGCATGGCCCTGGCTTTTGACCAAGCCATCTGGACAGTCTTTTTGGGATGACCACGTGTCAACCTGGCCTCGACCAAGTCTATGCCAACATGAAGTATCTCTTTGGGACGTCGTTGTCCACTTGTCTCAGTCAGCTCTACAACATGATCCAATTAAAAAAATATCAATCAATTAAAATATAATTATTTTCAGAACCACATGTCCGTGTGTGGGGAAAGTTATATGGGCGCGTCCGGGGTGAAGAGCTGATCGATAATCCCTTGTCCGATTGTTTCGGCGCTCCCTAGGGGCCAAGATAATAGTGAAAAACTTTTCAAAAGGATTATAAACTAAATTTGACACCAGATTCGGAATCAACGCGCCGCCCCAAACGCGCCAACATAACTCTCCTGACACACGGCCTTATAGTTTTCCTTAATTGGCTGTGGTCAAATCTCAATTTATTGCACGCAATAAAGCGCTATATGTTGATAACGATACGTTTTTAGAAATCGCTTTTCGGATATGTTGTACAACTCGCCAAGGCGCACGCATGGATGTCTTCGCTTTTCTCATACGACACTCCTAAGTTTGCTTCCTACATTCTCGGAAGGTACATAGAGTCTTGAACCCTTAGACCATACCAAAGGACAAAGTCAAAAATAAAAATATGTCGAACCAGGACGAACAAGACATCCAAGCGTGCGTCTCAGTCAGCTCTACAACATATCAAAAAACTGGACCCTAAGTCCTTATCGTATTTGAGATATTCAGCGAGTTAGCGAGGCTGTAACCAGAGCCAATTAAGGGATAATTAAATCAGGATTTGATATCAGGGTTTGATGATGTCGTATCTAAGCATCATTTTACGTGGAGATTTGAAAAAAATATATATCGGAGCACTCACAGGCCTGGAACACCCTTAAACCAACCAGGAAGTGGCATTTTGAGGCACTTCCTGTTGTCCGAGAACAATAAAACTTACATATTTGGAATCAGCGTTATCATATTAGTCTATAGCCAGAGTCTCGGAGAAAAAAACAATTTCTAAAAATTGAACGAGAAATGACATTTGCAGTCTTTTCGTTGAACTTTGAGCTTTATCAGTGTCAAAAAAATTCAGGGCCGGTGGCAAAAAAATCAACTTACTCTCAATATGGATGGAAAGAAGTTTTGGATTTTTGAAAAATATCCCCTTCGATTTATCACAGATTCTGTGCTCGACGCCACACGTTGTCTGAAAACCTGGAAAAGGTCAATAAGTCATTGGATGTCCACTCGGCATGGCCCTGGTTACGGGCAATGCCAACTGGACTGTCTTTTTGGGATGACCACTTGTCTACTTGGGCATGACCCGTACCTGTTATGTAACAACTGGATTTTTGTAAAATATCAACCCATATTTTGGGCTTATTTTTATAGTTCTTTAGGTGCTATGAACACCAAACAGTTGTCAGATAATCATGTTTCAATGCTCTATCAGAATATGCAGAGCTTTTGCTCCAGAAACCACCTGTTGGAACAGATAAGGGGTCTTTCTTTCTTTTCAAGATATTTTTATTGGTTTTTAGTACAAGGCCCAGGAGCAAATATACTGCACATACAGATCTTTTCATATTGTATCACAAAAAAGACAAAAAAAATGTACATACACTACATACCCCTATCCCATCCCCCCCCCCCCCCCCCCCCACCCTCAATCCCCAGGACAGAAAAGGGGTCTAAGAGCATCAAGGCAAGGCCGAATGTCCATTCGGCATGACTTCCAGTTTAGTTTGATGAAAATTCAAATGGCCCAAGTTCCTCAACCGTGTTATAAAACAACTTCAACTTGTTACCACATATTTGTTGATAGCCCTAATTAGCGCACTTGCATTATGGGAGCTCCCTGAGGCCCTCAAACCAAATAGTGCCAAAAAAGCAACAGCTGCAGAGGCCTTACGTCTATTTGGCACAACTTGGCTGTTTTTGGATTCATTGGATGTCCACTTGGCATGGCCCTGGCTTTGGACCAAGGCAACTGGACAGTCTTTTTGGGATGACCACTTGTCTAATTGGGCATAACCCAAAACCTTTGTGTACAGGATTTTAATATTGTCGACTTGGCATAGCTTTTTCGCAAGTGCATACCAATTAGACTGTCATTTTGGGATGGCTTTTGTCAACTTGGGCATTACAGCTCGACGCCTCACATTGTCTGAAAACCTGGAAAAGGTCAATAGAGCATTGGATGTCCACTCGGCATGGCCCTGGTTACGGGCAATGCCAACTGGACTGTCTTTTTGGGATGACCACTTGTCTACTTGGGCATGACCCGTACCTGTTATGTAACAACTGGATTTTTGTAAGGTGTTATAACCGTGTTTTAGAACAACTTCAACTTTTTTTGATTCATTGGATGTCCACTTGGCATGGCCTTGGCTTTGGACCAAGGCAACTGGACAGTCTTTTTGGGATGACCACTTGTCTACTTGGGCATGACCCAAAGCTTTGGTGTACAGGATTTTAATATTGTCGACTTGGCATAGCTTTTTCGCAAGTGCATACCAATTAGACTGTCACTTTGGGATGGCTTTTGTCAACTTGGGCATTACAGCTCGACGCCGCACATTGTCTGAAAACCTGGAAAAGGTCAGATAGTCATTGGATGTCTTCTTGGCATGGCCCTGGTTACGGGCAATGCCAACTGGACTGTCTTTTTGGGATGACCACTTGTCTAATTGGGCATGACCCGTACCTGTTATGTAACAACTGGATTTTTGTAAGGTGTTATAACCATGTTATAGAACACTTCAACTTTTTTTGATTCATTGGATGTCCACTTGGCATGGCCCTGGCTTTTGACCAAGCCATCTGGACTGTCCTTTTGGGATGACACTGTGTCAACTTGGCCTTGACCATTATACCAAGTCTATGCCAACATGAACTGTCTCTTTGGGACGTCGTTGTCCACTTGTCTCAGTCAGCTCTACAACCTGATCCAATTAAAAATTATCAATCAATTAAAATATAATTATTTTCAGAACCGCATGTCCGTTTGTGGGGAAAGTTATATGGGCGCGTCCGGGGTGAAGAGCTGATCGATAATCCCTTGTCCGATTGTTTCGGCGTTCCCTAGGGGCCAAGATAATA